>NW_020230275.1:1142500-1216866 GCF_003227715.2 Harpegnathos saltator
CAACAATTGTAATTAATAGAGCAGTGCAAAGATAAACTATTATCTTAGCTCAGAGCTCCACAAAATGAATGACATAAAATTGCAAATATGGAAATGTGCACAGATCATCTTTACACTGTTTAATTATTTATAATTGTCCATATCACAGACATTCATATTCACTCTGTATACAGCTGAATCATTATATATTTATATACATACATCCCTAGCAAAAAGGTATTTGCTGTGATAAGATGGTCAATGATAAATTATTGTCACTCAGTTTTATTACTTGTACGAATAATTAAATTACTGAGTGACAATAATTTATCATTGATCAATTTATTACAGCTAGTAAAACTTTTGGTAATTATACAGAATACCCCCCTCACCTCCGATATCGACGAAAAAATATTTAATCGACGCCTTTTTGCAAGAGAAACAACTTTTCTATTTGAAAAAATCATCGCTCTGCCTTGTAGAGCGAGATATAAATTGTTAAATTTGACAACAATTTAGGTTAGAAAATCTGTCACGGAGGCAACAGATGAGCAAGATTCCGGATGGGTTTGCAACTTTCCACGCGCAACGAGGACGGGGTGGATACAGGAGGGGGGCCGAAGGCCCCTCTTGCAACCCCCGTGTGTGTGTGTGTGCCTTTAAAATATGTGCATATTATGGAAAATGTACCGATTGCCCATATTCTCAATCGAACACCACCAATCACAATAAAGTTTGGTAGAGTTAGTTTCTATGCAAACAGCACAGAAAATTTAAAGAAAATTTTAAACGAATTCAGTCGTATGTCACTCATACAGGATTAAAGGTCATTCTACAATACGTGTCGTAAGTTGTAAGCCGTAAGAACTGACCAATTATAGCCGATTATTTTTGTAATAATCGACTGTGATTCGCCAATTCTTACGGCTTACAATTTACGACACGTATTGTAGAATGACCTTAACAAAACATCCGACATACGTCATACGATATCCAATAGAAGAATAGCTAATGAAGAATTCAATTTTTCATTGTGAAAGAGCGCCATCTGCATCCATTTTTAGAGGGGAACTACGGCCTGGTCTATAAAACGTGTCGTAAATTGTAAGCCGTAAGAACTGGCGAATCACAGTCGATTATTACAAAAATAATCGGCTATAATTGGTCAGTTCTTACGGTTTACGACTTACGACACGTATTGTAGAATGAACTTAAGATGCTATATCTACTTTTAGGTTTCGGCGATAAAACCTACATGTACTGGCAGGCCGTACTACATCCATTTTTAGGCGGTTTATGTCCGTGCTAAAACCATAATAGCGTACTTGACAAGCACGGTCTCGCACATTGTTAATATCTCCGTTTCTATTGGGAATTGAAAGTCGAGCTTTATGCTGAGAATAGGATAGATATAGGACTATATTGTGGTAAAAGCCTGTTCTTGTATCTTGAGCCGTTTAACAGACAAAGGCCCGTTCCTGTATCTTTAAACGTTTCGGAGATATCGAAGGTTAAAGTTTTTAACTTATACTTTTAATATCTCTGTTTCTACTAGGAATTGACAGTCGAGCTTTATGGTGAGAATAGGGTTGATATAGGACCATATTGTGGCAAAAGCGCATTCCTGTATCTTGAGCCGTTTAGGAAATATCGAAGGTTATATTTTAAAATTTTAATCATATTTCCGTTGCTACTGGAAATTGAGAGTCGACCTTTATGGTGAAAATTAGGATTTTACAGGACTATATTGTGGCAAAAAAACGTGGCTGTATCTTGAGCCGATTAGGAGATATCGAAGGTTAAAGTTTTTCAAATTGTGCCGTTAATATCTCCGCTTCTACTGGGAATTGAGAGTCGAATTTTGTGGTGAGAATAGTGTTGATATAGAACTATATTATAGCAAAAAAGCGTGCCTGTATCTTGAGCCGTTTAGGAGATATCGAGGGTTAAAATTTTTAACTTTACTGTTAATATCTCCGTTTCTACTGTGAATTGGGAGTCGAGCTTTGTGGTGAGAATAGGGTTGATGTAAGACTATATTTTGGCAAAAAAACGTGCCTGTATCTTGCGCCGTTTAGGAGATATCGTAGGTTAAATTAGCTATCGATCAAGTTCGCTTATAACTAGTATTTATCTCTAGAGCGCTTCTCGGGAGCATTCCGTTCGAAGGATTAGTTCGCGATAGAAAGTTTCTTGCGACCGGAGACCGCTGTTGTTTAAGGTTAAATTGCAGCAACAGTATTGTTATCGGACAACCCTGAGACGGGCTGCTAGCATCTATCTGTGACGTCTGCCGCGCCTTTGCGATTACCGGTAAATTCAGTGTTTAGATTGCTCGCGCAATTTCAAGTAGCCATAATACATATATGGCGAGAATACATGGCAATATATAGCAATAATATATGGTAATAATATACAGCAACAATATATGGCAATAATATATGGCAATAATATATGGCAATAATATATGGCAATAATTCATGTAATATATTTTTCGTTATAAGAGTCAATGCAAATTTGCGGCATGCACAATGTAATAATAAAAGGGCTTTCTGCGAGCATTGAGTCAGACACTCACCGATGATGATATTGATGATGTCCTATTGCATCCAACCAGATCCACCAATGTCCGCCCATGTCCGCTGCCGCTCTTCATGTCGCGCAACATCCATCTTGCAGCGCGTCCCACGTTGATTGCTACACTTTCATCACACTTCCGCGACGCGGTCGATATGTGGTATTAGAACGGCGATATTTGCGTCAATTAACGAACGTTTTACTCGCCATCGGTGGAAACTTTTTGCGCGCTACGAAACGGACTCTATAAACTCGATCGGCGAGAAGCAAGAACCGTGTGAAAATTTATTGACTCGTTCAACGGATTTTTGCGACGCTTTTCGCGATTGCGTCTGAAAAGTCGCGAAAATGTGGGAGTATCGATATCTACGAGTGAAATATTCGCGACGCGAATGCACGCGAGGAAAGATTAGACAATCAGAAACCGGTCGCCCCTAAGGAGCGCAAAGAGAGAGGAGCGGGGCAAAGTTTTCACGCATGATAGCTCTGTCATGACGAAGCTTACGTTCGCGATACTTTGGCGAAATGAGAATTTAAGCCTTCTTTGTTAGCAGCGCGGGTAAAAACGCGTATTTTGATAACTGCAGTCGTGATATTCACGACAGGCACGCGAGCGAGGATACCTCAAGCTCGGCGTGCGCTGGCGCAATTTCTGCGCGCATTATACGCTACTCGAGACAATAGGGATCGTGATGAATGGACAATATTGCCAAATAATTCTACAGCCTGTTTTGCAAATAAAAGAAAAGGAGCCAACGGTATCGGCATTTATGCGTATGAATATATTTTACACGGACAATTGAATATTGTCAAATAATTAAATCATTAAATAATTCTGCGGCCCGCTTGAAAAATAAAAATAAAGCAACTGATGACGGTATCGCGTTTGTACATATGAACATCTCTTATTCAGATGACTGAACATCAAAAGAATCATTCAATATTTTAAATCTCGCATGTAATGCAGGCTATCGATCAAGTAATCCCCTGATTGTTTCGAGCAATGTATTTTATTCAACGTCACAAATACACACATGCAAGAATCTGTTCGCAATTCGCATTGACTCGAACGATATTTTTTAGTCCTACATCCGTCATGCAGAATTTTGTTTCTCTTTTTATTTTGACTCACCGAAACGACTTGCAGTCAGAGCCGGCCACGTTCTGCTTCAATTCTGTAACAAAAAATTCACATTTGCTCATCAGATCAATAAACCAAGATTTTGACCAACGAGTGCGGGCGAGTAAAAGAATAGTTTACCCTCTGCGATCGTAATTCAAGTCGAGCCAGAAATTATATCCCAGCTCTAGATCGCCAAGGGTCAAACAGAGGATTATAATAAACTTGTAAACTTACCTTCAAGCCGACTCTGCTTGGCCCAAACCGGATCCTCCGGTGCGGCCTCCGCGTCCACCGGATTGCTGTTGCTTTCCGCAACAACTGAAACAAAAATAATTTTCCCGGTTGATAACCTGCGATAGAGAGAGAATATCTTTGATCGGGACGAATCGAAAATACGGATATATTTTGATACGGAATTTTTATCTTTATATTTTTGTTCCAACATTGAAAATTTAAATGGGACTTGAAGCTTTCAAGAGAGCTAATGAGGAACAAGTTACAAAGGCAAAGATCGTAAAGAGTTGAACACAGATGTGTAGGAAACTTGTAAACTTTACCTGCCGGCCGACCCTGCTCTGCCCGAACCGGATCCTCCGGTGCGGCATCCGCATCCGCTGGACTTGCTTCCCGCAACGTCTGGAACAAAAATTTAGCGTTCTTGGTTGGTAAGCTGCGGTAGAGAAAGAATGTTTGGTCGGGATGAGTGGAGAATATTCGTTACGATTTTTTTCTTTATTGACATTGAATGTCTAGATAGGAGTTCTTGAAAGAGCTGACGAAAAAAAATGACAACAAGAAGCGGAGACAACAGTTGTATGCTCTCGAAAATACTCTTTTACGAATGGACATTTAAATTTAGATCTCGTAACGAGAGTAAACAGACTTAAAAGAAGCGCTGACCGAAAAAAAAAGGTCGCAGTCTAAGGAGCGATATGACGTTGAATATTCTACACAAGACCGGTATACTCACACAGTTGAGAACTATTCAGAATATTTGATTGAGAACATGATGAATTAGAGATCCGCGTTCATGGACCGTTATCCGTCTCTGTCTGGATCAATATCTTTTGTATACAACAACGCAATAAATAATTAGACAGACAGAGATTGACGGATTGTGAATGCCGAGCGCGAAATTCCGACTTCTTATTCCCGGAAAATTCGTCAAACGTCCGCTCTCGTTATCGGAGACCTCCCGCATAATAAATGATTCCACATACCTGGAAACGTGACGTATTGCTGCCAGCGTCCTGCTTCCCGGCTGCTGGAGTCCTCCGGATTTCACTCGCTCACGCTTCTAATGTCGGTACTCGCAATTCGACCGTGTGGTTAATCAACACGATGCCGACGCGATGCCGATAGAGTATCTCGAGGACCGACGAGATATATTTCTTTCAATTACACGAGACGGAGGTGACGAGCGCGTCGCGCACAGCTGCTGTTGATGGAATGAGGTCGAATACACGAGGTACGCGAGTATTATAATACGAAAGGCAAAAAGTATCGTCGTTCGCGAGCCGATCAACACAATCGGCGCGATGTAAATATTGCGGGCATCGGCGGCAGTTGAAGCAAGAGAGACTTGCCCTTGGGCGTCTCTTCTTTTCTCGAAGGTTCCGAAACGACGAAAGGAATGCTAGGAGGCCTTTCAACCGTACGCGACATTGATGCACTCTATTTATTGATTACTGAAAATAAAGAAAATTACTCTGTCCAAGCATCGGACATTTGTTAGCTTTATGTTAATTAAAGAGGAATGTGTACGATTAGAAAATGTGTTAGCAACTAATTGTACAGAGTGTCAAAGTTGTTGTGACGCCGTTTTCGGAGAATAATTAAAGATGGTAGCGTTAAAGAGAGGAATTTCATCCCATGCGAATTTTGTCTCGTTCTTATTAAATGTTGGTCCTGTATAAAATATCGTATTTAAAAGTATTGTTTCGCATTCACGAGATTTTGTCGTGAATTCTGCTTTGCGGAAATCTCAGATTGGATCGCAGGCCAATACTTTTCAATGCGACGGGGAACAGAACGTAAAAATCTTGTATGCCTCTGAATCCGAAAATAATTAGGAGAAGAAGTGAATACTTTTCCATATGAAAGTTCACATTTGAAAATTATCGATTGCGATTGAATACAAGGCATATTTGAAATGAATTGAATCATTTTTAATGCGAAGCATTCACCATTGCCATCTCGCATTTA
The DNA here is from genome assembly GCF_003227715.2 of Harpegnathos saltator. NCBI lineage: Eukaryota > Metazoa > Arthropoda > Insecta > Hymenoptera > Formicidae > Harpegnathos > Harpegnathos saltator. Next base: position 1,148,385 of record NW_020230275.1, read on the forward strand.
GCGCGGTGAAATTTAATAAGAACTAATACTTTTTAGTCCCTTCGGATCAGAAAGCAGAATTCAGATGTCAATATTCAAAATGTCAATACTTTTTAATATGTTTCAGTTCGACATTTTATACAGGGAGATTATCCGCTGCGGACAATGACTCTTCTACTTTTCATCTAATATTCAATGATGATAAATAACATTTAATTGCATTCGTTTGGCTTTTTTTATTTCGAAAATAAAAAAATATATACCAGGATGAGATTTCACCCATGACAACATCAACGTGATTTTCTTTGATGTTTTTTTTTAAGAGTTCAAATATTTCGTCGACTCGCGAGATATTTATAATCGGATTCTTGTCGCGTTAATTAACACGTGCTCCTCCGAGCGGATCGAATGCTCACCGACGGCCACTGTCAGTGCCACGAGCGAATGTCCGGAGCGGATGGGATGCTGAATTGAGAAGCAGGACGAAGGGAACGGGACGCGGGCATCATGCGTCTCCAGACATGTCAAATCGTTTATTATAGGGGAGACTTTGATACGGCAACATGTATTCGAAGATTTAACATTTAATACATATTTTTATTTTTTCTGCTCCTCCCCCCTCCCCCCTCGCTCTTTTTAGACCTCCGAGCATAGTCTGGTATAGAGATGGCAAGAGATAGTGGTTGCAGCACGGACATAAACCGCCTGAAAATGGATGTAACACGAACTTCCACCACATGCAGATTTTACCACCTGAAAGTGGATGGTAGCATCGTAGTTCCCCTCTCAAAATGGATGCAGATGGCGTCCTTTCCCAGTGCGGAAAGTCGGTGTCGCAGAAAATGTCGTGTTGGCCGCTCTCAGGTTTCTCTCTGCTATTTTTCTTATAATAAATGACTACGTTTACACGGCTTTTAACTTCGACTTAGTAACTACTGTAGTTAGTGTAGTCTCGAATCCGATTAGAGTATATTTTTAGATCTAAAAGAATATACCAATCGAATCAAAGAATTCACAAACTACGGTTGTTACTATTCCGGATTAACCTTGCCGTGTAAACGTAGTTATTGATTGTGGTTGTTCTATTTCTTACTGCTTATGCTTAGAACCTTATTCTTGCAGCCATTGTAGATGGGCCTTTATATCGCAATTGAAAAGTTCCTAAAGAAAACAGGCCTTACAATATAATGGAACATAATTGACTATAAAACTAAGGATAAAGCCAACTAAATGAAACTGGCCAATAGAAACTGTTCTTCATAAAAGAAGAACCAATCCCATAAGTGTCTTTTGTTCGCCTCCGTGGTAGTTGGATGTGGTTCCTGTAAACACATATTTTTTGATCGTGGGAAATACGTACGTACGCGTTGTCCCTGTTTTTCTTTTACCTTCATATTGAGCTTTTTACTTTGATCGTAACTGGAGAATGGCATGTGGACGTGCCTTAATTTGTCCGGAGCCATAGGGTGCATTCAGTACTATAACCGCTCACTGAACGCTAAGTGAACTCTTGCATCTGATTGGTGTATATTTCCAAATCTAAAGGAATATACCAATCAAATGTAAAAGCTCATTGAGCGGTTGTAGTATTGAATGGCTGCGTTCAGTAGAACAAAATGATCAGTGAGCGCTTAGTGATTATTGTCTGTGATCGGAGCATTCTTTTAGATTCTTCATAGACCCAGAAGTATTTACCAATCAGGAGCAAGAATCACTAAGCGCTCACTGATCACTTTGTTCTGCTGAACGCAGCCACTGCACCCATATATTGAACTGAACTGAACTTCATACTACTGGAAAATGGCGCATGGACAAAGCTGAATGCAGTCCGGAGCCAGCAAAGAACTAGTGTTGTCAGGTGCAATATATTGCGACGCTACAGCGCATGCGTGAGATGACGTAGCTCTATTCCAATGACGGCAATAAAGCGCATCGCAGGGTCCATGAAGGGGCTCGCGCTATCTGATCAGTACCGCGATTCTGTAACTCATTATTGGAGTTAACGACACTTTCGTTATCGTTGCGCAGCTTTTGTATACTGTAGAAAAGCTGCGCAACAATAATGAAACTATCATTAACTCCAATAACGAGTTACAGAATCGCGGTACAGCTGTCTTCCAGGCTCCAGTGTAGTTTTCCCGTGTTTCTTGCGCGAGTGCCTTATCTTATATTATATTGTTCAGTGGATACTAAATATCAGTTACATTAACATTATAATTCCAGTGGATACTAAGTAACAATTACGTTACATTAACATTATAATTTTTCACTCAACTATGTAACTGTTACATAATATTTGTATTAGACTCATATTAGACTATAGATTGAGAATTACTATCAGATCAATTAAAATAACCACGATTTAGATTATCTAATTTACTCGATTGCAATTCTCAATAGTATAATATGGGCGCTATAATACTTTAAAAAAGATACGATACTGAGACTTTCACTCAAACAGGGAGCTACGTCATTTCACGCATGCGCTGTAGCGTCGCAATATATTGCACCTAACAGCACTGCAAAGAACTACTACTACTACTACTACTAATCCCGTGGACCAACGTCCTGAAATAATGCTTACGACATTTATGACTGGCCAAAGGAATTAATTCTCCAGGTCATAATTTAGAAGAAGTTGTCGCATGTGAGAACGCCAGGCTGTCCGCCATGCAGCGTCGCTCCGCCAGAAGACTTTCCGCACGGCAGCACATGCCGTACAGAACACAAAGTAACTGTAAAATAAAACTTAAACATTTGGAAGAAATGCTTGCTAGAAAGGCACAAATGAAACAAACAGTACAAATGGTAAAAAAAGAACAGCCTCTTACATTGAGAGATAGAATGATGGCTCAATTAGATGCATCTAGATTCAGATTCATAAATGAAACGTTATACAACAATGATAGTTCACAATCCAAGCAATATTTTAAGGAAGATCCCGATGCTTTTAAAGCTTATCATAATAGCTATAGACAACAAATTGAACAATGGCCAGTAAATCCACTAAATGTGATAATATCATCCATTAAAAAAATGTATTGTATCTTTTTATTTAAAAAATAAGTTAACGTTATACAAATATTTAGTTTTTAATTTTAATGATTGCAGGTCAACAGATAGTATAATAGCTGATTTTGGATGTGGTGAAGCACAACTTGCTGCTTCTGTTCCTCATAAAGTTTACTCATTTGATTTTATTGCTCTGAATGATAGAGTAAAAGCTTGTGACATCATCCATACTCCATTACTAATGAACAGTATCCATGTTGTCGTGTTTTGTCTTTCTCTGATGGGAACCAATCTTAAAGATTATTTAATAGAAGCTAACAGAGTACTTAAAATCAAGTAAGTGATAAATAATATTAATTTTAACAATAATTATGATGTGAGAAATTAATTTTATGATTCTCTTAAATTTAGTGGTATCTTAAAAATTGCTGAGGTTGAAAGCAGATTCGAGGATATAGGAGATTTCATAAGACTGTTAAACTGTTATGGTTTTAAAAATACATGGAAGGATCTGTCTCATGATTTATTTTATTTCATGGATTTTAAAAAAGAAGAAGATATAAACATGAAGAAAAAGACTCTTCCGACAGTTACTTTGAAACCTTGTTTGTATAAAAAGAGATAAAACTTTATTGTATTATATTGTATGATACAATTTTATAAAACACTTGAAGCTTACATAAGAGAGATTTGTATATTTATAAACTCATGTTACTGATGAATTGTTCCACAAAATTATTTCATGTTTTATATTGATATTTGATATAATACCATTTCTTAAGTATATATCAAATATTGTTGGGTCAATTAATGTATGTGCCTGCTTAAACAATATGTTATTCTTCAAAACACATTGCTCCATTAGGCACAATTTATGATCATAAGATGTCTAATAATTTAAGTTTTTCTCAAGAGTGTTGTTTTTAAGATAGATATATAATTAGAAACAATTTTTTACAAAAATTTTAACTTAATTTTTTTTTATTATAATTATATACATAATGGTTACTGAATGTATTTCTTCACTATACAAACTTTTATTTATACATACATTTAAAAAAAATAATTCGAAAAATTGCCAAAGTTTAGCAAGATTTACTTTAGATCCTCTTACTTTAGTTCAACATCTAGTTGACTCATATTAATACCATCCAGAACATTTTCACATTCATCTTTTAAATCCTCCGCTTTTTGTAAAATCAGAAGCTGCAATTGGATTTTATTTTGTATGTAAAATAAAACTCTAAGTTATTTTATATAAATAATTATCATGATCGAACTTTCATGATATTATTTAGGTATTTCACATTACGTTATTTTGTTATATCGATATTAATACATAAGTTATTATAATGTGATTAATTTCTGTCTAAACAATATACAAAGCTATAGAGAACATATTGTTTGTTTAAGTATATCTAAAGAGCTTATTAAATCGTTTCACGTATATATCTTTACAAAATCCTTACAAAAAAACAAAAGATAAATAATGAATTTTTAAAACTTGACATTACAACTTCTGTTTATTGAAAATATTTAGAAACGGCTTGGAGATAATTTTCACTTTATCAAAGAAACATTTACAAAAAAATCTAGTATTTTTATTAATATATACTATATTATAACTTACTTTTGCTGCAGCTATAATTTGTGCAACTATTTTATTACTCAAATATGGAATCTGTTCCTGTAAAACCTTTGAGTCAGCTTTTGCTATAGATTGTAGAGATTTGTACCCAGCTTTGTACAGTTGACGAGCTCTGCCCTGTAATAAGATAGACACGTGGATTGAATTTTAAATTGAAATATTATATATGTAGATGTAACATAAAGCTCTAGCAATACAGAGCTAGTAATACACTTACTATTTTAACCGATGGAAGTTCCATTAGTGTTTCTAATTCTGATGGACAACAGTAAGATAATTTTTTACTGAATGTACCTAACATTTCAGTAAATGCCCAAAACTCAGATAGTTCCTGGCAATAAAAATATAAGAGATATTTATTTTTTGTTCGTAAAATTGTTGAGTTTTTTTTATCGATATAATTATATCGCATTACCTGACAAAATCTTACTGTGGAAGATGCAAACATTGATACTGTATTCAGAAGATTTTGTACAACACCTCTATTAACTTGATATTTCTGTGCAACGAAATAAACTGAATGATGATTCCACAATTCATGTATTATTAACGTCACGTAAAACCTCTCAACTACTCTCTTCTCCACAGACTATAAATCACAATTTTTTTATAAATTAAAAAGTATATATTACACAAATCCCTTTTTATATTATAAATAAATTTTTTTACCTTGGGCGTTATACCGTCGCGTATTTTATTTGCCGTGGCTTCTGTTATACCTAACAGTCTGGCGACTTGCATTTGACTATCAGTAAGGGTCATTATCTGCAATGGTGATACGAGATATATAATACTAAGATGCATACAGAAATTAATAATAACTAATATTGTTTTTATATAAAATCATAGAGATATATAGTATTACCACATCATAATAGATATTGCCTACGGGAGTAATCTGAGACACAACATCATAAGGCGTGACGAGATATAAAAGATGAAGATTATCAATTAGTATCAAGTGTTTTTGAGCAGTCTTCAAATCTTCATATAGTTTATACGCAGTTTTCAAATCGATCGGCCCTGTAATGTATAATTATGAAATATCGAAAAAATAAATATAAATATAATCGGTCAGAAATCACCATTCTTGCCTTTCATTGCAGCTTGTCCTAAGTCACAAAGCTGAAATTTAGTTTCACTCGTAAACGTAACCGTCTTTACTTCTTTTTTAGAAGATTTTAATTTCTCTATATCCGTTGATTCTTGAGATGGAATAACAACGGTCACGTTAGGATTGCTGATTTTATCTTTATTTTTTATTTTGATCACTCCGCATTTTAATAACGCCGTTATTGTTTCGTCCGTGATACTTTTTACATTGACGTCTAGTCTATTTTGTTGAATCCCAAGTAAAGTTATGTCCATCAATTTGTGTAATTCATATCTAGTTGTTGCCATGTTTAATTGAATCGCGCTTAGAATCAGATTGTTGATTCCTCGATCGTTCTCTACATGTAAACTACTCAGAGAATCATCCATTTGAGAAGTTAAGAGATCCTTCACCTGTAATGTAAATCATTTTTTAGTCATTAAAAAAGCTAACTATATTATACTTCATAACAAAATCCTTACCTTACTGATCTCAGGCTTTTTACAAATGAGTATACTTTCTCCTAAAACTCCCATACCAGCACGACCAGCGCGCCCGATCATTTGTTTGTATCTACTCAAGTTCAAAAATTGATTCCCGACATAAGGACTTCGTAATATTACCTAGTAGAAAATCGTATGAATAACTACAATAATGATATTATTCGGAAGATATTCTGAAAAATTACTCTTCTTGCCGGTAAATTTACACCAGCTGCTAAGGTCGATGTGCAACATATTACACATAGAACGCCTTCTTTGAAAGCGTTCTCTAATAAGCGTCGTTCTTCGGATGTAAGGCCAGAATGATGATAAGCTACACCAAATGGGAGAGTCTTTCGCAAAATTTCGCACAATCCTTCTTCAGTTTTCAGTATGTTTAACAAGGTTCTTTTTTCCATCACTTTGTAATTACCTAAACTTCTGCAATAATAATTTAAATGCTATATTCAATACTCTTTCTTCCCGAGAAATAATATCTAAAATAAACACAAGCACCTTGGCAAAACTTTGGTTAATAATAAGGCCAAATTCTCGCAATTTTTGCGACTTGAGCAGAATATAAGACATGAATCGTTCGGTGCTACTTCCATTACCAAATTTCCTATTCTATCTGGATCTAATACTGCTATGTCATCTGGATACTTTATAGCAGAAATCTTATATAATTGATTGTCCAAAATTATTTATTAATCCTCGCGCAATATTGATAGCGTTGGCAACTACATAGACTACAGTGTCTGGATCAGACTCTAGCACTGTTGAGCGAGGATTAAGTATCTTTTGAAACAAAACATAATTAAATCACCTTATAATCATTATTGCTTATTTCTACCAACAGTTCTTCATTATTGAAATTGACTTTCCACATACAATTCTCACATTTCACATATTCTGTTATTTTAACTGGTCGAAAATTTTGAGAATATGTATCCGCATTTAAAAACTGTGCTATCTCCTTTAGATTGCCTATTGTTGCACTCATTCCGATTAAACGTATCATATCTGTCAAAAATAAGTCTTATTAAAAAAATTGATTTCAGAAAATATTTATATTTATATAATTGTAACTGAATAATACCATCAAAGAACATTATTTTTGTTAGCAGTCCTTCTAAAGTGGCACCTCTTCCTCCAGATTCTCCAAGCAAATGTAACTCATCCACAACTATAATACCGATCTACAAATACAACACAAAAACAAATATTTTTTGTCCATTATATTATTACCCTATAATTATTATGACAAACTATTATCTAGATAAGCTATCTTTTTAGCTTACCTCAGCTAAGCGTTTCATTTCTATCAAACTATTTACAAGTCCCAAAGCTTTCTCTATGGTACATATGTAAATACTGTTTTTTCTCCGTCGTTTAGTTGGTGGATAACATCCCTTTGTACTAGCATATTCTTCGACTAGAAAACCTAATTTTAATGCTAATATAGCCATTGACTGAACCTATATGTATATATAAATTTACAAGATTAATTAGTTATACAGTAGTTACAGGTATTGAGTTGAGTAAATATTTATTTTCTAATATGCTGATTTTGAAATACCACCTTTTCTTGTACTAAAGCCACATATGGGAGTATAAAAATTGCATTTTTCTTATTGCATATAATTTCTCTTAACATTAATATCTCCGCAACCAAAGTTTTGCCCCCACTTGTTGGCAAGGCATAAATTAGATTTTTTCTCGTCTTAATTGCTAACTTTAAACATTCATCCTGCCATTCTACAAAATATAATTAAAATTTATATTTTTATAGAAATTTATACATATATATGTATATATCAAATTATAATCAAGAAATATAGAATAGAAAACATACCATATAGTTCACATATTCCTTTAACTTCTTGAATCATTTTTTTCGCAACATCTGATAAACCATAAAATGTGAGATTCTGACATTCTGTAGGATTTGTACTTTTATTCTTTATCTGTTCTGGTTTTAATGAAATATCATCCAAACATAACTTTTTTTTTGGAAGATTACATTTATTCAATGGCCTAAATTTTGATTGGATAACTGGTGATACATTTTTATCATTTGGTTTGGTAGAACGTACAAAATTGTTTTCTTCCATAATATCATCACCAAAATTTGTGATATTTAAACAGGATAAGTTATTTAATTCATCCTTATGCAAATAAGTTATATTTGGTTTATTTAAAATTGTATCTACAGTACTACTTTCAGGTAGATATATATCAGTTGGTTGAAAGTTTGTGTCTTCTTTATAAAACGTATCAAATGTACCCAAGTCTGTGATATTATTACTATTATTTGAGATATTATCTTTCTCATTTTGTAAATCAAACTGAGCATATACTTGATTCATCAAAAACTTATCTTGCCAGTCGTTTAAGTCATTTATGTCGGGAGATACATCTCGCGGTGTTTTAGATACAGCTCTTCCATTGGTTTTAATATCCTGTTTAAAAACTTTTACCATGGAGTTATTGCATTCCTGAGAAGATGTTGCAGAAGTATGCAAATCGCTATCAGTTTCTATGTTACACAATAATGTGTTATCCAATGACAACAATGATTCATTAGAGTGTAAATATTCAAATTTTCCATTATCTAAATGATTATTGTCCTTTTCCTTATTATAATCTGACATTTTACCAGCTACAGAGACAAAATGTTCATAAAATAAAATAAACTTGATTCCTTTCCTTTGATCAGTTTTTAAATGACGATTTAAGACACAATTTTAATTAATAACACGTTATTATAATTATTTTAAAAAATTTCAGTGACAAAAATAATTTAAATAATCTTTTTCTTCTTACCCGGGTCTTTGTTTCAAGCGTAAATACTAACAAATCGACCAATCACAGCCGTTTATGGATCGTGAAAAGAATAATCAGTTATGGTTGGTAAACTCGGTTGGAAAAATCGTGTTCAGTTCAGTTTGGTATATGGCTTTAGGTAGAAAGGTACACTCGCGGACATAAACAATTTGTGACCGTTTTTTACAACTTTCGGAACGCATCCCGACTCGAGAAGAAGAGTCACTGCTCCGCCTGTGGAGCACGCCTGAGCAGTGACTCACGACGAAAGGCGAGAAATGAAATATATGCGGTGGGACATATTATAATAATATAGACTCAGATGAAATGAATATTCCAGTATTAAATGGAAATGAGGGAACACAGAACAGACAAAAATCATCCGATGTAAGTTTTATACTCCGAGGGACATCCGAAAAAGGTAAAATACGAACTTATAAGTTCGTTTTAAGATATAAGGAATTTATAAGTAGCTGCGAGCTGATTTTACAAATCTCTTGTTGAACAGCACTGACTCCACCAAATATTTTGTTATTCCTAAATCTTCTAACAGTGAGGAAGATAAAAAATGTGTCAGAAGACGCCTATGTTTAAATCGAAAGCTGAAGAAAGCAGTAGCAAAAAAAATAAAGAGCAACAAGTTAATAGATCAAAAGCTAGTTATTCTGCTGATTGTAACGATAAATATTCTCCCTGCAATAATGACACATTGTTAGATAAAAGTAAAGAAATCCTTCAAGATGTTGCTGGCATGATACCAGAACATAAAGATTTACAAATTTCTAAGAAAGATATTGTTGCCGCGCCAGATTGTTTAGAGGCAGTGACGCGGGAATGCCGAAACACCCTTATCAGAAGAATCGGAGTTAGAGATAGTAGTAGACTCGGATCTCGTGCGGCCCTCTCGGGTCGTAAATCCGAACCGAGAAACTCGAGCAGCACTCGTAACTATGGCCGCGCTCAGTAGAACAAAGTGATCAGAGAGCGCTTAGTGATTATTGTCTGTGATTGGAGCATTCTTTTAGATTCTTCATAGACCCAGAAGTATTTACCAATCAGGAGCGAGATTCAGTGGAAAATCTAGTAATGTTGTCCAACTGTTGAGTCTGCTGAATGCAGCCAATGGTTGCGTTCAGCAGACTCAGAAAACACAACGGTTATACAACGGTTGAGTAATTCGTCAACGTTATTGGTCTGAATGTAAGGATCTAACAGTAAGGATCAATAGTTACTAAGCGCTCAGTGAGCGCTTTGTTTTCTGAACACAACCAATGTCTACGAGTGCGAAGGTGAAACGACCTCCGTCGTTTCGGAAGGCCTGCCCTTTCGGACTCTACGGCCAGCAAAATGCCACGGTTCGAAGAACTGTGGCGGAGCACACAAAAGTGCTGCACTGATAGAAAAATATAGTTGAATTAACTATAATCTCACTATATTTTATAGTTCATTTTGGCATCAACCATATTTTTATAGTTCGTGAAATCTGCAAAATATAGTAGAATAAACACAAATATATAGTTAATGATTGTCTTAAATAATTGTTTAGTTACTTTCACCACATATATGGTAATTTCTCATTCACGAATATAGTGAGATTTAATACTCATATAGTTACATCTGTCATCATTTAGCAAATATTCTGGTAATATTGACTATATAAAAGGGTTAGTTTACCTATCATTTTATATTTGTATCCATATAATAATTTTAGTTTAACTTACTATAATTCTTAGTAAAAATATTATATGGTCGGTTATACTATGCCCACATCGTAATTACTACCGATATTATGGTAATACTTACTATAAATATGATATTTAGGACTATAATTTAGTTACTATATCATTATAGTTTCAAATATCATACACTTTTTTCTCAGTGTGAGAGCTCTGTCACGCTGGAGGCGACTGAGTCGCTCCTGTACCGCGATTCTGTAACTCCTTATTGGAGTTAACGACACTTTCGTTATCGTTGTGCAGCTTTTGTATACCGTAGAAAAGCTGCGCAACAATAACGAAACTGTCGTTAACTCCAATAACGAGTTACAGAATCGCAGCACTGGGCGATTAGCCAATATCCTGCGGATGCTTGGGACGAGAGTTCAGAGTTCTCATAGAAACGATCGCGTCGCTTTTGAAATTTCCAAAATCCTTGACGGATACTTGAAAAGAGAGAGTTCGCAAACTCCAACGTAGACGGCCACGCCGTTCCTGAGAGCCAGGACGGACGCTTGGAAAAAGAGTTCGCCCGTTCCACACGGAGGCGACAAAGCCTGCTCCTAAAGCGTGGCAACACAGAGAACTCAAATCTGAACAATCGAAACTCTGACCATAAAGCCAACCCAGCAAGGGTACATCGGCATCGCTTTCAACTCAGCAGATTGTATATTGCGGTGGTTCGAATCATATATTTATTACACGCCAAAACTGCACTAGGAAAAGCAGGTCCGGTAAAGATGGACGCTACGATAAGTCGCACAGACCAGACACCGGAGAGATTGCCACAATCGGCGTTGGGCCATACGAAAATGCGCGGCTCGTTATCGCGCTCGGTTTTATCACCCGGGAGGCCAAATCTTAGCTGCGAGCAGCGGAATCGGTGAGCGCGCCACGTAGCGTTAGGGCCAGAGCACAGACTTCTGCATAACGTATAATACACAACGCATAAGAGAATTAACCAATCAGGGCCAGAGCACAGCCTTCTGCATAACGCATAATACACACGCATAAGAGAATCAACCAATCAGAGTTCTTCATTTCTGTCCTGAGGAGGAAAATGAAGAAAACTAATTGGTTTATTCTCTTATGTGTTATGTATTATGTGTTATGCAAAAGCCTGTGCTCTTGCCCTATGTGTTATGCAAAAGCCTGTACTCTTGCCCTATGTGTTATGCAAAAGCCTGTGCTCTTGCCCTTAGGGAGTGGATACGCGCGGGGCGCCGGCGGGAGCAGCACATGCTCGCCTGCGTACAGCATTGGATCAATGACTCGAATAGTATGCAAGTGTGGCAACGTAACGGAATGTAGTTGTTTACACATTTCTGAACAGATATCACTAATATGCAACAGGAAAATAACATTATTTCGGATTCTGATTCTGATAACTCCTTTTCAAAACACAGCAGCAAAGAATCTCCAACAAAGAAATGGATAGGACCTGATATTAAATTGAATTTAAAAGATTTAGGTTTAAATAAGCAGTTAGATCCATGGATCCAATCTATACAAAAGAAACCAGTAATGTCTGAGATACCTGTAAGTTTCATCTCAAATATTAATATCAGTTATAACAAAAGTATTTAAACTAAATATTATTTTCCTAATTTTTGTCTGTTATGTTTAGGCTACAAAAGATAAGTTAGTAGAAAGACATGAAGATTTGAAAGATCTTCAAATAGAAGTTCTAAACAAGTTTTGCGTTGCGCTTGAGTCGATCCCGTTACCGGTGTTGGAAAAATTTCCGAAATTTGACTTAGACTCTTTTAAGAAGTTACAAGGTTTGCATCGACATGTAAAAGCTAAGTTGCGTTTAGTTCAAACAAAAATATCACGTTTAGAAAAAGAAAGTGAGGGAAGTGAGTCTCCAAATGCTTTTACATCTATATTATCAAAATCAGGTGGGATATCAGCTACATGTGTGTCTGAGAATCCTCTGATAAGTAACTATGACAATTTTAATACATCAAATGCTTTGACAACTAAAACTTCAGAATCTCATAAAAAGTCAACCAATGTAATAGAATCGTGCACAAAAGAATGTGATAGTAGCTTTGAATTTATTACATCAGCAAGTAAATCTCCTGAAATTGTGGTTACGACTAAAAAAAGTACCTTCCAACTGAAGAGACCTGTCAAAGCAGTATTAAGTACTGATGTTTCTAAAACAATAGAAGAGATGTGGGAAAAGGATCAACAGATGTCCAGAACAATGAATTCTTCAATAGATTCTGAACATGTTTCTAAAGATACATTTAATAGCAATATCGGAACTCCAAGTAGCAATGAAAGAAATATATATATGCAAAATAACATCGATGATAGTTCAGATAAGTGGATTAATATCAACAAACCTCATGATAATACAGGTAACAATATATACAATATATACAAGCAAATAATATATATTTCCGGTATATTCAAGATTATTAATAGAATAAATATTTTATAAATAACTCAAACGTTTTCTGTGAAAGCTGTAAAAGCTGAAACATTAACACAACAGATCGCACAATTCCCACCTCTGGGAGAAGATTGCAATATAAATATGGATGAGGATTTTCTAGGTACATATTTTATATTTGACATTTATGCTTGACATTTTACTTCATTGCAATTATATGTTCATAATTTGTCAACTATTGTTTGTTTTATTCTAATTATAGATTTCTTCGACATTAATTATGAGCAAAATGGCAAGAATGATAATAAGAAAAAATCAGAAACCAATAAATATAAGGTAGAAAGTGGAATATTTCTCGGTGATTATAAAAATGATGGTGTTAGTGGAGAATTTGATGGTTTAACATATCAACATTCGCAAGAATTATTAAAGGTATGCAAATTGTTCATTATTTTTTATTTATATGGATATGATGGTTATTGCAATATATGACAACATCAATATAATTACAAAAATTCCATTACATAAAGCATTAATTATATTCTTTTCTTATTTTAGATATTTCGACTAAAGTTTGGATTATATACATTTAGACCAAATCAATTACAAGCTATCAATGCAACATTAGTGGGATTTGATTGCTTTGTATTAATGCCGACTGGTGGTGGAAAGTCTCTTTGTTATCAATTACCTGCACTTTTGAGCACAGGACTAACAGTTGTTATTTCACCATTGAAAAGTCTTATTTTAGACCAAGTTCAGAAGCTTATCTCACTTGACGTAAGAAAATGTTTAAGTGTACAATTACTATATATCTTATTTAAGTTGTCACATATTATATCTCTTAAATAATTTTGATTTCAAATTTTGCAGATTCCTGCAGCTCAATTGTCTAGTTCTGTAACAGACAAACAAGCAGAAGCAGTGTATAGAGAACTTTGCAAAAAAGAACCTGCTCTTAAGATCTTGTATGTAACACCAGAAAAAATATCTGCCTCACAGAAATTTTGTAATACTATGACTACTTTATACGAGAGAGATTTGTTGACGAGATTTGTCATCGATGAAGCACACTGTGTTAGTCAATGGGGCCATGACTTTAGACCCGATTATAAGAAATTGAAGTGTCTCAGGAAAAATTATCCTAAAGTACCAACAATGGCTTTAACTGCAACTGCTACACCGCGTGTTAGAACAGATATTTTACATCAACTGGATATGACTAAACCAAAGTGGTATGTTTGACATATAAATTTATTCTGCATAAAATATATACATCTTACTGGAAACAATCTGGTTATATTTCTAGGTTTATGTCGAGTTTCAATAGACCTAACTTAAGGTACAGCATAATTTCAAAGAAAGGAAAGAATTGCTCTGATGAGGTTGTAGCTATGATAAAGACAAAATTCAAAAATGTCTGCGGTATCGTATATTGCTTATCTCGCAAAGACTGCGAGGATTATGCTGCGCATTTGAAGAAAAATTGTATTAAAGCTTTGAGCTATCATGCCGGCCTAACAGATAATCAGAGAAACAACTGTCAAGGAAAATGGATTTTAGATGAAGTATATTCTATCCGAATATTTTTTTTCTTCTTTTTTTTAATATTTCATATACTTTATATTATAATGTATTTTCACATAAATATATTTTTAGATACATGTAATATGTGCGACTATAGCTTTTGGAATGGGTATTGATAAGCCCAATGTGCGCTATGTAATACACGCTGCTCTGCCAAAATCAATAGAAGGCTATTATCAAGAAAGTGGCCGCGCTGGTCGTGATGGCGAGATTGCAGATTGCATTTTATTTTACAATTATGCGGATATGCATCGAATCAGAAAAATGATTGAAATGGATAATTCGAATCCACAGGTCATTCGTACACATATGGATAATTTATTTAAGATGGTGGCCTTTTGTGAAAATACTACAGATTGTCGTAGATCATTACAACTTAATTATTTCGGAGAAGTATTTAATAGAGAGCAGTGTGCCTCAAGTAAAATAACTGCGTGCGATAATTGTAGATGCAAGGTAATTATTTAAGATAAATAATTATATATATATATATATATATATATATATATATATATACATACATACAAATACACGATTATTAGACATTATTGTTAATTCATGAATACTTTTAGGATGAGATTACAATGTTAGATGTAACAGAAGATGCGAAGGAAGTTATGAAAACTGTACGAAATATCAATAATAGAAAAATTTGCAATCTTACATTAATACTTTTAACAGATATTTTTAAAGGATCTGATCTTAAAAAAATCAGAGAATCAGGTTTGGCATGTTATATGTAGCACTATAATTGGATTGGTACTTATATTTTTGACGTGACTAAATAATTCATTGTAAACTGTAGGTCTTAACAATCAAGCTTTATATGGTCGTGGTAAATCATGGAAAAGAGGCGATATAGAACGACTTTTACATCATATGGTACTTCAGGAATATTTACTTGAAAGTATGTACATTAATAATGAGATTGCTTGTGCATATGTAAAAATTGGGCCAAAGGCGAGTGAACTTATGACAAAAAATGACATAAAGGTAAGTTAGCAATATATCTTTACATAGTACCATTTTAATTCGAGTCTATTTTATTTCATATAGCTACAAATCCCTATAAGATTGTCGGATAAAATTACAAATGGTGTAGCCACAGTTTCAAAAGCAACAGTTACAAAAGAAGTGGATGGTATTATAAGAGAATTGCAGGATCGTTGTTATACCGAATTAATGACTATAATAAGAGGGATCGCTGGTGCACTGGATGTTTCTGCTTCTTCTATTATGAATATGGTAGCAATTAGAGCTATGAGCCAACGTTTACCAGATACTGAAGAAGCCATGTTGCAAATTCCACATGTTACAAAGGCTAACTTTGTTAAATATGGCAAAGCTCTTTTAGATATTACACGAAAATATGCAGCAGAAAAGATTGGTACATATAATATTCATATATAATAGATATCAACATTATATATCATATTAAATATTTATGTCATTATTTTATTACCTGCAGTATTGTTAAACAAGGAAAAGGAACAAGAACAGGAAAGTGATGATGATGGAAGTAGTTGGAATGACAACAATTCCAACTTCTCTGACAGAAACAGCAGTAATTCTCGTCGTGGCAAGAAGCGGAGATTTAGTAGTAACTCCAGAAATGCTAGTAAAAGATATAAACGAGGTGGTTCAAGGTAACATATATAATTTTCTATATAACATATAAAAAAGTTAGGTTAATACTAATATCTCTTCTAGAGAAACTAGAGAAACGTGTAGTTATATATTATATATATTATTGGATTGTTCAGAAAATTCGTAATGTCTTTAATAGGCGTTAATATTATAATTTTGTTATAAATTTTATAAAGAACCAAATATAATGTGAAACATTTTTTACATTATGTTAATATACTTTTTATTCAATTTTACAGTACATTAAGAGGAAGAGGAAGAGGCTCTTCTAGAGGTTCGAAAACAGCAACAAAACAAAATGCAACTACAAAAAAAATAGTAGGGCTTGCTAGTTTTAGCCAAACGAAACATTATATTGAAAATCCTAATAGATATATAGACATTGGTTAATTATTATTTCTGATTTTCATATATTCTCTGTGGAATTTGATTGATAACATAATTTATGTAAAATATGAGGATAAAGGTATCTCCCCATATAGCATTTTAGTTATATCATAAAATAATAATTCAATATTTTTAGTGCCACATTACTTCATCTTTTAATCATTAATAAAACATGTATGTAACACTAATATAACATTAATAAAACATGTATATAAGTAAACTAGAATATTCACGAAATATCAGAAACAGATCCACAATGAACACGACATCAACTTGAAAATCAAATCTATCATATTTATGTAAGATAATTTTTATAATATGCTTCAATATTTTTAAACATACAATTACAATCTTTAAAAATAGGTAAATTATTAAGATAACATTATATTTCTGATTTTATATGGATATATGTAATAATATATATAATTAAAGATTAATTTAAAATTTTTCAAATAAAGAAACCATCTTTTATTGTGGTTAAATTTGTGATTAAATAACAAATATTTTTCATAAAAATACAAATAAAAGCAATCAAGATTCTGCAGATTCACAATTAACAATTCCAAAAGCCGATATAAAAAATATAAAAAACCAATTAGAACACATACTAGAGTTCAATAGTTAAATACTTTTAATTATAAAACAAGACTGTCCAAATGTTTAATTTTATGTTGTAGATGAAAGTATTTTTGTTCACTGGTATTGTTATAATTAGCTTTTTGTAAATAATAATAATTTTTATTGAGGTAAATGTATATTGAAAACTAAATTACACATTTTACTAATATATTTTATATTATCTTTTACTTAATTTACTACATAACTATTTATATTTATAGATCTGGTTGCATTATTCTAGCCTCCCGATTTTCATTCTGAATATGCTTTTTTAATAAATCCATCACTTCATTATCAAATTCAGGTGGAGTTGGCTTAACACCAGTTGCCCAATAGAATATATCCCAATCATTTGATGGTAAATTTATAAGGTGATCATATAATCTTAATTGTTTATCATTGAAGGTATTCAAATACTTCTTTGCAAATGTACTAAGGAGTAGTCCATTTTCCAACATTCCACGCTTACGAGACTGATATGTCAATCTAAATAATAGTAATTAGATTTTATTCAAAGTATATTGACAATCAATTCTATCAGTAAACCATACTTAACATGAATTGAGGTTATGCAAATAATTACTCTGACATTAGATACTGACTGTAGTTAATCATATTATAAAAACTCATATTATAAAATGGTGACTGATAAATAAGTATTTTGTAATATACACTATTAAATATGATATTATTAAAAAGTTATACTAGATTAATATTAGAATTGCTCCTTATAAGACAAAAAAATTACACTACCGTGCTCTCTTGAGATCTATATTCTCTCCTTCACGTTCTACATAATGTGGAATGCTGGGTTCTCGACCCTCCGGATGAATTAAATCTTGAAACTTATCCTTATGTCTTGAACAACTTATTGATATATTTCTCATAAGCAAGAATGGCTTAACCTAAAGCGATATTTACGTTTTATATTTGTCAGAAAGCTTTATCTTAATTCGTATATTTAATGTTTTTAAACTTACATACGATGTGACACGATTAGATATAATATTCATGATTGTATAATCTCCTTATGTATATAATCCGATATTTTGCCGATAATTATAACGTTTACAACTGACAATTGACGGCAATCATCGGACGTTTCAATGAATGCTGACACATAGTTGTAACATTATGTAGATTCCAACAAATATTTTTTCATGTCATTATAAGTGCTTAGATAGTTAGTGAAAAGCTTTTCTATTTATTCCGCATCTTAAGCTCCTTTTGTTTAATACAAACATCAAGTGACATTTATTTATTTATGCAATTTCCGATGTACCTTCTGCGCGTATAAACTACGTCCGGTAATACCTTTTTTAATGGTAACCATAAAGCCGTTTGGTTCGTGTCTATACACAAATACGATAATAATAAGTTGGAAAAGGATGGCAATCATTATTCTGTCCTTGTCTCATTATCGATGAGCAATCTCATGATTTGTATGAAATTACTGCGGGGTTAAGCTTCTGTTATCCATACCTCGACGACGTACTAATTGCTTCTACCTCCAAAGAGGAACACCGCCTGCATCTGGAAATATTGTTCAAGACAAAGCTCGGCAAAGTTTACAACTTTCGGCCGATTCTCGGGAACCTCCTATCTCCCCTTACCGCGCGGCGGATCAAGCAACTGACGGTCGCGGTTCACGATCTCAGGACCGTTGAGATCATAAAGCCCGTATCAGACTACGGATTGGGATTGAGTATTGGATTGAAATTTAACCAATCAGGAGTAAGTTTACTATACTTGAGATTATTTTCTTTTTTTCAATTGGTCAAATTTCAATCTAATCTCAATCCCAATCCATCTGATACGGGCTTAAGGCGCATCTATGTGGTGCCTACTAAAGATGCATTCGGGAAGCGTGTCGATCAGCGTTAACGCGTCATTCAATCCTTGTACATGTAATGAGCAATAAAGATAGAATAACTTTCCGCTTCCTCACGAGGTGTCGGAAAGTTTCCGAATCGATTCGGAAAATTTCCGATCAATTCGTAAACAATCTGACTGTCCATAATAAGGTAACCGTCGATAAACGGAATTATTCCTGTCGGAATCGATTCCGACGAGTTCCATAATAGATACCCAGTACCGTGATTCTGTAACTCGTTATTGGAGTTAACGACACTTTCGTTATCGTTGCACAGCTTTTATATACCGTAGAAAAGCTGCGCAACAATAACGAAACTGTCGTTAACTTCAATAACGAGTTATAGAATCGCATCACTGGTATGAATATTAAATTTTAAGTGAAATCGTATTTTTTTAGTCACTAATCGTTCACTGAGCGGTTTTCTCCTCTGAACGCAATGATTGTTGACATATTTATATCATACCACGTATATTTCATTTCTCTCCTTTCGTTGTGAGTAAAGCCAGCGGCACACGGTGCTTGTTTTCATGCTGGATTGTTTGCTGGATGAAAATAATGCGTCCTGATTGGTGTATTCCCATCCATCTTCGAAAATGTATCAATCAGAACGCAGTATTTTCATCCAGCAAGCAATCTAGCACGAAAACAAGCACCGTGTGCCGCTGGCTTTACTGCACAGGCGTTCTCCGCAGGCGGAGCAGCAGCTCTCATCTTTTTCGAGTCGGGATGCGTCCCAAAAGTCATTAAAAAAAAAGTGACAACCTTAATGTCCGCGACTATACCTTGGTAAGCTCTAGTGACTTGTCCTTGGGGAATTATAGGCTGCGTTTCGTTTCACGCATCAAGCGCATCGATCGCAACCAATGCGTTGCACACATTGATATCGTTCCGTTTTCGTTAATGCGCCTATGGTGCGATTCTGTAACTCGTTATTGGAGTTAACGACACTTTCGTTATCGTTGCGCAGCTTTTGTATATCGTAGAAAAGCTGCGCAACAATAACGAAACTGTCGTTAACTCCAATAACGAGTTACAGAATCGCAGCACTATGCGCTTTTGGAAACGGAACAACTTTTGATGCGTTTGATGTGAAAGGAAAAATGGATGCTACCATGGTCACAATGGACATCGAAACATTGACAACAATAGCCTTATTTTCATTAGTGAATGATGACAACAGAATTAGCAGCAGTAGTAGCAGTAGTAGTAGTGAGTCTATATTTTATCAAGAAATCTTGA
This sequence comes from Harpegnathos saltator, assembly GCF_003227715.2. Taxonomy (NCBI): domain Eukaryota; kingdom Metazoa; phylum Arthropoda; class Insecta; order Hymenoptera; family Formicidae; genus Harpegnathos; species Harpegnathos saltator. Next base: position 1,168,898 of record NW_020230275.1, read on the forward strand.
TCTGTAGAAAAATATTCACACACATGCATTAATTTAAAAATACAATTGAATTGTTTCTAAAACTTAAAAATTTCAATTTTACCTTTCGATGCTCTTAACGCGATCTCTTTTTCGAGAAATATAGTAATCATTTCGTTATCCACTAATACGGGGAATTCAACTTTGTCGACTTTGTCCATTGTACGTATCTGTGATTATCTGTATGTTTAAAATAAAAAAATATCGGTACGTTAAATATATCAGTCGTTACGTCACGTTGTTATAGTTTAAATAGGATTATATAAAAGATTATAAATACTAATCTGCGCATGCCCGCATCAACTGCTTCTAATCCGAGCTGTAGTAGCTGATGCGCGCTCATGCGCGCTTAATACGATAGAGGTGGGGGGATTCTAGGGAATTCTATACGCCACCAATGCACGCATTAGCTGAAACGGAACGGTTCTCGATGCAGTTAATGCGCTCGATGCGTGAAACGGAACAGACCCATATTTAGATAAGAAAAATTTGAGTTGGTGACGTTATAACTGGTCCTGCATTTGAGTGATCATATTACTCTGAAAAGAGAATGTTATCAAAAACTATTTGAGTTTTAAATAACAAATACAATTTAGAAAGTTCCATAATCGTTAAAATGTGTCGATTACACGTTTCTAACTTTCTTCATATTACTCTTTAAATATAATTGAAAATATGTAGTCGACGAATTTTAACGAATGTGGGATTTTCAAAATGTATTTGTTATTTAAAATTCAAATAACTTTTAATAATATTCTTATAGACCTCTGCTAAACATTCGGCATTTTTGTCTTCTTTATTAACACACATACACAAACGCACAAGTAATTTCGTATAATCAGTGTAGATAAAATGAAAATTTATGAATAGAAATCGATGGAATGAACGTAAAACTGGTCAAATATCAATGGCCACGTTCAGCAGAACAAAGTGATCAGTGAGCGCTTAGTGATTCTCGCTCCTGATTGGTAAATTCTTCTGGGCCTATGAAGAATCTAAAAGAATGCTCCAATCACAGACAATAATCACTAAGCGCTCACTGATCATTTTGTTCTACTGAACGCAGCCAATCACGAGCTTTTCGCGAATTCCGCATTGCGCATATGTTCTGTATCATGGAATCGTGTCATAACTGCCAGAAGTTGCATGCACGTTTGAATTTAACTGCATATTTAACAATCGATTATGTGATTTTGCTACATTCTTATATTCATTGCTAGTACTGACAATCTATAATACACATAACATGAATCATAGATTTTCAGTACTAGCGGTGGATATCGGAACGCAGGCTTCGTGCGCAATATGACATGCGAGAATATTCACAGCTGTTTTAGCAAAACAGGTGTTTTTACAATATAGTCAGTGAGAAAGCGTAGTGATAGCACACGTGATTAATCGAGGGATAATCACGTGTTAAATGTGATATTAAATTAGTTCCTAGTGATTAATAACGTAATTTTAATTTTACGCATAATTAAGGGAAATATTGTGTATATTTATTCCTAAAAACACAAATATTAATTAAATATTAAATATAATAAATGAAAAAATATTCTTACTTTTGATGTTTCAGCGATTGTATAAATTTATCCACAATTTTTCTAACGATTTTCTATTACTGATAAAATTTTAAGAAGGAGAGAGAGATATTCTATTACATCATGAATAACATATAAATGTAAATTGTGAAGGACGATGTTTTTTCTATGACGCTAACGTGGCACAAACAAAACCAAATAATCGGTAATTTTAAATAACTGTCGATTATATAAGACTCTTGTACATTGTGTGCAGTACATTCACTTTAAAAATGTACATGATACATATGAAACATATGAGAAATATTTTATGATGAATAAAATAGAATTACAAAGTGCGTACATTTATTTATTAATACATAGGAGTATTTAAATGAAATTTTAGTCAAAAAGTTCTCTAACATGTATATAAAATCAATTCTAAAGATTACTTTAACAAATGCAAAGTTTAGTATGGTGCAACTCTACTTCTCTAAACTAATTGACTGTACTACTATATCTACCTAGACCATTTATCAGTAAAGACATATATATATGACATACATATTACTTCCCCTAGTTGCAATACGACATTCGTAGGAATTGGATGTATACATTTTACAATAATTTCTTGTGCAATTTCCATCATTAAATGATAATACGGTTATAAGTTTATTCTAAGTAGATTTTAAAACTTAATATAATCATTTAAAACTTAAACTTCTCAGTAAAACAGTATTCAATATGTTATAATAATACTTTATAAGTCTGCTAAATATTCACATCTTGTATAGAATAGACTTATTTTATCTGAAACATTTTAAATCTGTGCTTTGTATCTTTATAATTTTATTGTGTTTTTAGTATTTAGATTGGTGATTAATATTTAAATAACAAATATGTTATAGACAATACTGAACTATGGAGGAACATCTTGACATTACAGTAGATGAAAATAGAATTATTGAAGGCGCTAAAGACATTATAAAGAAGATTAGACCATCATGGTTTTTACAGCAACTGCATTTTAAGGTAATGTGATATTCAACAGATTTAATAAAAATGTTATATTTCTATTATAATAATAACTTTATAATTCTGATAAAACCAATAATATGAAAATGAAATAATATATCTTTTTGAATATACTTTATCTTATAGTATTTATAACAAATAGTATATTGTATATTATAATACAAACCAACAAATATAAAATATATATATATATTGCCGTATATTGTGTCGAGTTTTTTTTTAATTTTATACAAGATAGGTTTCATTGTCTATTATTCATTATTTTAATAACAATAATTCGTCTGTGATTAATCATTGGTGTTAGACTTATTCTCGTACAAAATTTTTCATAACTATCTATTTATTCTACGAAGTTAAAATCAATGGTGGAATGCTCGCTTTGAATGAAACCCTAGGAATCTTAAAAAAAGTGTGGGAAAGAAGGAAATTTAACAATTTGCTGATACAATTTATCAACTTCTTTTTCAAACATATTTGTTGCATTGTATGATCGTAAATATTCTTTTAACCACACTCTTCAAAATTCTTTGTTCACATATAAAGAATAATCTAGTTCATTGATCCTTTAAATATCATATTTAATATTTTGCTTATAAATAAGTTATCATACTTGTATTGGTCTTATCATGTTCTTATCATAATTATAATGTACCTATTGATAACAAAGTCTATGTGCTTATTTACTTTAATGTTTCCATATGTTCCGGTTTGAATTCTTCAAAGATAAGCATATTTCTTGTCTTTATGATAAAAGAACAATATTGAAATATTGAAATAGTATATCTTAATAATAATTAATTTATTTCTTATGTAAAACTATGTAATACTGTAAATTTTAATAAGAGACGAAAGATATTCAGATATATGAAACTGACATTGATTATTTATAACTTAAATATTAATAATTGTGTTTAAAGAAAGATGCTTGAAAACCGTTGTAAAATTTGTAAATTCTTAGATTCAACCAAGACTAAGAGTATACACCAATTAGATTAACGAATTTTACAACAGTTACTAAGTAACTTTTTTGCTAAATAGAACCAATGGAAAAATACTATGACATTTCGTTTCACTTTTGTTTCAGATATTTACTGACGGAATATCAAATAAATTAGTAGGAATATGGTACTTGGATCATTATATAGATATGGTTTTGATTAGAGTCTATGGTAACAATACAGATTTGCTGGTTGATAGAAAAAGCGAAATAGAAAATATTCGGGTAAAGATTAATAAAATATTAAAGAATTTGGTTTTAGTTAATTTAGCTACTGAAGTTTGTATATATTTATTTTATTTGATAGTAAATTTGATTATGATGAATGATAATCAGTGCATATAATACTTATTTTTGTATAGATATTGAATAAGGCTGGTTATACTCACTGCATTTATGCTACATTTAATAATGGATTTGCCTATCAATTCTTGGAGGGTGACACACTGACAGTGAAAACAGTTAGAGATCCAAAAATATATCCATTAATAGCGAGACGCCTGGCTGAAATGCATTCTCTTAAAATTGAAAATGAAAATATATCGAAACAAGTATGTATTTGGGAAAAGACAAAGAAATTTATGGAAATTATGCCAAGAAAATTTTCTGACCCTCTTAAACAAGCAAAGTAAGCAGTTACACAGAATTTCTTATTGCTCCTGCGGTACATAAAATATATTCAAATGGTAACTAGGTTTGGCATATCCACTTGAAGGTTTGAGGTACTGATACAGCCATATGCAATATTAGAAAAAGAATATCAAATATTGAAGGAAGAACTTTCAATAATGGAAAGTCCTGTGATATATGCTCACAATGATCTTTTACTGACAAACATATTGTACAACCGGCAGCAGGAAAGCGTTGTTTTTATCGATTATGAATACACTGCATTTAATTATCAGGCATTCGATATTGCTAATCACTTTGCGGAATTTGCCGGTAATCACACGTTTACGTATTTTTAATTTATCCTATTTCTAATGTAATCTAACGTCATTTTTTATTATACAAAATGTTAAATATAACATTTAAGGGATCGAAGAACCAAATTATTCTTTATATCCGGACGAACAGTTCCGAAAAGCATGGTTAAAAGAATATTTACAATCATACAATACGACGAATTATGTGTCTGAAAAAGAAGTTGATAAATTGCATCAGCAAGTTGTTAAATTCACTCCTTTACCACATTATTTTTGGGGCTGTTGGGCTCTGATTCAAAGTGAACATTCCACTATCAATTTCGACTTTCTGGAGTAAGTAAATACGAAGAAAATTTTGCACAAGAACAAATCTAGTACCACTGATTGTTTACAAATAAATTGCTTTTGTTAACAAAGTATACCGATATAAAATGATTTAGGAAAAAAGGACTATTTTTGTAAATAGCTACTACAATAAATTTTATTATTTTTCAGATATGCCGCAATTCGTTTTAACGAGTACTTTAGATGGAAGGAGGAAATTTCTAAATTGAACATAGATGATGAAAAAAAGTAATGTAAAAAGTGAAGAGGAAAAAGCATCTTTTAAATAGTCTTTCTAGTACAAGCATTCCTACATCTTGAATATATACAGTGTGTCTTAAAAATACCAGAACCCCCGGATAATTTTGCAGTATCAAGTTTTTATGAAAAACTTTAACTACAAAAGTTGTAGAAAATCGAGTAACGGACTTGATGGTGACCTTGAATTTGATCATGACCATGACCTTGAAGGTCATTTGAAGGTCAACTTGCATTTTTTAAATGGAAACCTCTATTTTTTATTACAATGTTTTTTTCTACCAATTAATTTGAATAACTTTTGTTTAAAATATTTTTTTATTTGCCTAATGTTTTTTTGAGATATTTGAGGAAAACTTGATAACTTTTTCAATATTTCACTTACGATATCTCGCTAATTATTTATCGGAAGAAAAAGTGGTGCTAGATTTTTCCGCTCTATTTAATCTCAAGAATATATTGTTATAATTGCGCCCTGATTTTTGTTAACTTACCGACTTTTGGAAATTTCAAAATCATCAAATGTTATAACAATATATTCTTGAGACTAAATAAAGCAAGAAAGTCTAGTACTTTCTCTTTCGACAAATAATTAGCGAGATATCGTAAGTTAAATATTGAAAAAGTTATCAAGTTTTCCTCAAATATCTCAAAAAATATTAGACAAATAAAAAAATGTTTTAGACAAAAGTTGTTCAAATTAATTAGTAGAAAAAAAGTTAATAAAAAATAAGGGTTCCCGTTTAAAAAATGCAAGTTGATCTTCAAATGACCTTGAAAGTAGAGGTCAAAGTTAAGGTCATCATAAGATAGCTCACTTAAATCCCTACAACATTTATTCAGATCATTTTCCTTGAAACTTCAATACTGAAGAGTTATTTGGGGCGGAATATTAAAATGGGACACCCTGTGTACACTGCTCAAAAGAATTATGGCATAGATAATGGCATAATTTATTGCCGAAAATTGGCCAAATTTGATTGGCGATTACTTCGCGAAAAATTATTGTACACTAACCACTTTTTTCAAAATGAAGTTTGAAGTTTCTACTTTAAAAATGTATCTCCAATTTTTTTATGCGATGCACCCCTACCCCTGTAACCCCCGATATCTGAAGGCATGTTCTGAGGGTATACTGAAAATTATAAAGTTTGACGGAATGCATGGACGTAGAAATTTTTTTTCGGGGACGCCGTTTACATCGTTATAAAGTTCAAATCTTCCCCTTTAATTTGAAAAAAAAATGGAGTCGCTACAATTTTTTTCGCAAAGTTACAGCGCTTCAGAAATCATACAGAGCCGTGGAGAATACGGAGAGAGTTTTTTTGCCGATGCTAGGAATGTTGACTGTGGTCAAAACACGAGCCAGGAGCTAAAAAACATGCGCGCGTGCTTACGTGCGTATGTCAACAAACACTTTGGCCGTTATTCTACTATGATTTCCAGTTATTTAATCCGCCGGCCGATACTTGGCCCGAAGATAAGAAACAACGATGTTTTTGAAGGGCTGTGACTTTGCGAAAAAAAATTGTAGCGACTCCATTTTTTTTTCAAATTGAAGAGGAAGATTTGAACTTTATGACGATTCAAACGGCGTCCTCGAAAAAAAATTGTCCACATCCGTGCATTCCGTCAAACTTTGCGATTTTCAGTATACCAAACATGCCCTCAGATGTCACGGGTTACAGGGGTAGGGGTGCATCGCATGCAAAAAATGGAGATACATTCTTAAAGTAGAGACTTCAAGCTTCATTTTGAAAAGAAAATCATTAGTCTACAATAATTTTTCGCGAAGTAATCGGCAGTCAAATTTGGCCAATTTTCGGCAATAAATTATCTATGTCATAATTCTTTTGAGCAGTATATATACACATATTCTGCTACATTCAATAGATATTGTAATATTTGTATTTATGTAAAATTTATGTAAGTTGATGTTTTTATATATAATCAATATTTTATCAATGTTATGTTATACATATGTATATAAAAATATGAATGTACATTTGCAATGACAACTTAATGTAAGAAAATTATTATGACAAATCTAAACTGTCTGTATCTTTGAGTTTCTTATTATCGAACTCTGATTTATCGACGTCACGCATTAGTGGACAGCTCTCCGTTGTTATCTTTTCACTTTTCACGTCACTTAAACACTTGAAATAACACGAATATAATCTCTTGTGAGAATTATGATACGAGTATCGAATTTAAAATCATCGTCACAATCGTTAGTAACAGACTGTAAAAGTTGAAAATAAATATTCTATACACGAACGCGTGGTAATCGACAGGGCTACTGGCGAGAACGTGCATTTAATGAGTTTAACGAATATCATACCGCAAGGTCGATTATGTCACTATAATTCTCTCAACAGGATGAAATGCCTACTATATTATACAGGGCGCTCGATATCAATTCGTTTAATTTTAAACTGCGTTTTCTTATAATTCTTTTCTTCTCTTTCTATTTCTTTATATATACATATATAAGGAAATGGAGAGAGAATATGTATATATATATATATATATGTATATATACAGAATCCTCAAAAAGTCCGGGAACGCTGAAATATTTCGAAAAATATGAAAGATACGAAAAAATGTTTGATACAAAAGTTGGAGGGCTTAATAAGATCGATTTAGTAGTTGTATCAGTTTGACCATAGGTGGCGTTGCTAAGGTCATATGAAGGTCAACTTTGTTTTTTTAAATGGAACCCCCTATTTTTTATTGGAAATTCTTGTAGCTTATCTCGAGAGCTTTTCAAAATACTATAATGAAGTCATTTTTTATTAAGTTTTTTTCGAATTATGACGCTTGAAAGTTACAGTACCGCCGACATTAGCATTACCCAAAGTGTACCGCGCGGAGTGTGCGGTCAGAAATGCTTCTCGGTCCACATATTCTAAAAACGAGTTGCGCTCGCTCGTATCTCGCTCTTTATCTCTTTTGTTTCTTTTTCCGATTATAATATCACATTTTTCTCTGAAAAATGTTGACCGAAAAAGAGAGAATATTGCTACTTATTTATCGAGGATTTGATGACCGTATTAGATCATATCAAGAAGTAGCTGATCTATTCAATGTTACACATCCTGATCTCGATCCTATTTCTAAATCCACCGTTTGCAGAACAGTGACTCGTTTTTTTGAAAACGGGAACAGTTAAGTTTTGAATTCTCAAATTAAAAGTATATCAGTCTCTATATGCAGACAATTTGTCTATCCAGGATTGTTTTAATATAGTTTAGTTCTAACAGTTCACTATCAGTCTTCGCAGATACTTTTAAAAATAACTAACAGTTATTTTTTAAAATTTCTCACGTCTCCAAGTTTAAACTATTTTCTCTTATATTTTATCTTAAAGCAAAAAGAAAACAGTCTTATATTTAGACTCGACGGAAGAATCGAGCGGAAGTGCAAAAAGTGCAACAGAACGGAACAGTCGATGCTAAAGCATATTCTCGTTTGAAAATTGAAAATTTGACACGAATGAGGCGAGAATATCGGCAACTGTTCGTAAATCATGACTGCGTTTCTTTTAATCCGTTGCTTTCGAAGTTCCATGCAAAGCAGCAAGTTATCGAGCAACGTTAAAATGGCCCGCGACAACACAACGATTGACTTCAGTGTCCGCGAGCATATTTGTCGTCGAGAGTGTACTCATTGTCACACGAGTCGCCAGTCGATCAATTGACTAGCGAGTGTGTTTTGCGTACCTACGATCGTCGAGTGTATCGTGTTCATAAATCGCGTTTATTTTTAGTCGCTCGGAGCTACCGAAATTTTCACAAACACTCGTCGCGTTGAGCCACCGTTTCTCCTTCCCGTTCCTCTCCCCCCTGCGCCGTTCATTCGCTACATGCGTATCAACGAGAGAGGCCGGCGACGTGAGATCGTGCGACATTCACGCAAGCATTCTGACGTGCGCTGGTTCCCCGGTTCTATGTAAACACCGAAGTGAAAGCAAATTATCGGTACAACCGGAGCGGGGCATGCTCTTTCTCGTCGGTCTCGTGCGTTTTAGTACCTCCGCCAAAATCTTTGGGATCTCTTCATGAATCGCCTAACAGACACACAAATTGTCTATTAGATTGTCCAGACGGACAAATTACTGAAGGTAACTCGCACCGTACATCACAAAAGAGAGAGAGAGAGAGAGAGAGGGGGAAAGCGAGAAACAAGAAGAGTGAGAGAGAGAGAATCTTTTGTCGCATCGGCTTTCCTATATCGATCTTCCGAGAAACAGCAGCTTTCGTGAGTTCTCACAGTCGTGCGGCAGCGGTTGTTCGTATCGTTACTCGCTGTTTGTCACATTTAGCGTTTTTGCTGCTTTTTTTTCAGTCGATCAAGAACTCTCGATTTAAATCGACTTCAGAAGTGAGCAAGTGAATGAGAGAAACGGGTAGAAAAAGAGAGAGAGAGAGAGAGAGAGAGAGAGAGAGAGAGAGAGAGAGAGAGAGCAGTGCACGACAGCAGCCAATCTTTGTTTTATCTGATTAAGTTGTTAGCGGCGAGATATATCGGCGCGATCGACGACCTTTGTGATCAATTTACCTGAAAGATCCGAGTGGGACGAATTTGGAAGAAGGAAACGAAAGAGGCTGACCGACGTCGAGTGTTTTCCGATTTCTGCGAGGAAACAACAAAAGTGGAGTTTGCGAGAGGTCAAAAGTTGTTGTTTGTTCACCGTCGGTACCGATCGATCCAAAGATGCACATCACTTGCAAATGTTTGAATGTGTCCATCAGGTTCAGAGACAATGAACTGCGGCCTATCGACATCGATAAGTTCGAGCTGACGGAATTGGAACGCGCAGACGACTTCTTTCGCGAAGTAAATGTTGTTATTATTTTTCAGCGCCGAGAGAGAGAGAGAGGAGAGAGAGAAGAGAAGAGAGAGAAGAATTCACGACGATTATATCTTCTAAAAAAGGAGAAGAAAGATACTTTCGCGAATGTCACGTGGCATACCGGCTTACGGACAAATTTGCGTTGTTCGTTTCTTTTTTTTTTTTTTCGTATTTTACTACGGTATATCAATGTCGGTATATTAATGGTAATCATAGATTATTATTTAATTTTCCGCGCCGTGAGATCGAGTTTCGTTGCACGAACTCGTTGAAATTGCACTGATTCCAAATATTGTATTTTCTTTTTTCTTAGCAGCGCGATAACACGATGTTCCGCGCGATCTTTGCTTATCTTTCATATTTTGTGTATATCTTTCATGACTTAAATGCATTTTATGTAACACGCACTGAATATATTAATGATTATAGGAAGCTTTAATTCAATTTTTGGTAATTTGATTACAATTAAAAATAATTAAAAGTAATAAATTTTGCGATACTAATGAACATTGATCTTGTATCTTTTGTAGAATCTGGCAAATGTACTAGGATTGGAGACTATTACTAAAGAACAATCTAGCTTGGTGGAAATAAAAAATGTTGGATCATGGATTATACATCGTTGTTACAATTGCTCAATGTATACTCATGCTATCCATAGGGAATATGGTGCTGCTTTAGTCCTTATTAATAGCAATATTGTTGTAAGTACAAGGAATATCACAAATGATAGTCTTTCATCTATGTTATATAATAAATGCAAAACGAAGTGATAATGTTTATCAAAGTGGTTCGTGCACATGTTGTGACATAGATGATAATTTATCTTATTTGACATGTAAATCTGTTTTGCCTATTCATATTCTATTTGTAATACTAAGTTTAATGTGCATTTTATAAATTTTAGATAATATCCATTGGTTACTATATAATGGTTGTTTGTGTCATATATCGTTCTTTATCTATCAAGAAAATATAACATTGAAAGATATGCAATTTGATAAGTTCAGTAACTGATCTGATCGAGAATGATTATCTTCGCATGTGAAATCAATTAAAGATATACCTTTGCTCAATAACGTAAACAATTAAAAGTCTCATGTATTGTTTTTTATACTATTAATTTTTAATTGATAATAGCTTTCAAACTTAAGATATTCTGATATTTCGTCATAGAACTCATAATTGTCATTGATGATTAATGATTGATGTTAGAAATGAGAAAACACATATTCAAAGTTCTTGCATGCCATTTCTAAATAAAAAGGTATTTGCATGGAAAAATACTTTGAGTTGCTAAGGCACATTTGTAAAATGCTTCCAAACACTATATTTTTTCTTTGAAGATCAATTAACAGTTGTAAAATGATTGTAACATGAGATTGGTCATATGGAATAATTTAGTATATGTATAATTGGGCTTCATACTACAGTCATTTTACAACTATATAAATTTTTTAAGAAGAAATATAGTATTTGGAACATTTTATAATTTATGCTCTAGCAACCTGAAGTATTTTTTCACACAAATATCTTTTATTTAGAATTTTTTATTTAGAAATGGTACACAAAAATTTTCAGTGTGCTGTTTCTTAATCTATATCTCCTGATATTTCTTGCATTATTCAATATGATAGTTACGACAAGCTTTAATATACTTTGTATCATTTGTTTCAGTTATCATCTGAGGAAATAAGTAAATTAAAGTCCAATCCAGATTACAGCCCAGTATTCAGAATAGTAATTGATCACTACGTGGAAGACTTGGATGACTATCTACAACAGCCTAATAAATTTTCTGGTGAATGAATACCGTGTGCATACATGTGCATGTATAACAGTATCTCTTTTTATTGCGCTTTAAAATGAGCCAACTACAACAAAGTGTTACCTGAATGTTTCTTCTTTCATTTTTGCAGTATCACAATTACCTAATACAGTTCAAGTGGCTCTAGGTGGATTACAAAGGCAACTAGAGGAAGCTGTGCAACGTCAAACGGCGGTGATAGAAGACAAAATACGTGCATTTACTGCGGAACAGTATCAATTGTTGGAACAATTTCGTGAAAGAGCACACAACGAACATAGGCTATTATCAAAGTATGATCTTTCGTTGCTAGCATTTCGCAAGTATGTGCTATATTACCGTTATTATGTAATAGTAATCAAGACTCGTTTTTTCCATATTAGACTAATGTGTAAAGGGGAAGAGACAAATAGAGTAACCAATAATATAGAAACTCCGCCAACAACTCCTGACAGCTTTAAGAATACTCTGACTACCTCTGCAGCTAATATGGTGGATGGTCCAAGGTCCACTGTAGCATTAGATGATACAAAAGTTTTCGCTGGTTCGAATGTTAAACACGAGGCAGCTTCTAAGCATTCTTCTAATTCCGCTAATGTAAGCCTTTTGTTCATATTGTTGACATTTCATCATATGTTGAGCATCTGTAGATATTCTTATTGCAGTATCTATGGATTTTATTGGATATTTATGGATATTTTTATTGCTTATACATATTTATTTAGTTTATTATATATTTAGTTATACATATTTAATTTATAATGAACTTTACAAAATGAAAGTACGAAAAAGAAAAAGCCGTTATATATTTGTACTAATTGTACTAAACTATTGATATTAGATTGATTTGCTTATGATTCAATAACAATACATCTTGTGTTGTAAATAAAAAAATATAATTACAGCTGCCCAGTGACTCATTAGATCCGAATAATATTCGAGCTTCAATTAAAGCCTTAGCTAAGATCGTCCACGGTGATACAATATTTGGAGACTTACCACGTCCCAGATCAGTTAGCTTTGATACGGAAACAATGTTTACCCTCGATGGAGTAGAAGATACAGATACCCCTAATATAGTACAATCTTCAGAAGAAGAATCTGACACTGATGGTAATATATATCTTAAACGGTAAAATCGGATTATTCGGATTTAAAATAAAAAAAATAATTTATCGCACCCAACCTCTAACGATTGGCTGCTCTTAGTTATTCCTTCTTATTAAGAGTGAAAAAATATTTTATTCTCAGATTCGGGCCAAGACGAAGGGATTCATATGCCAAAAGGTCAACGAGATGGTCATTCCACTTTGGCTAAATCGCTACCAGTCACTGTACCCGCTTTTCCTTCTATGATTCGTCATAGAGCACAAGATCAAGATGACGATCAGGTAAAATTCCATATATATTAAATAAAAAATATATTAAAAATTCTTAATGATTGTCTATACTATACTATACAAGCTGCATTTCCCTACTATTTTCATTAATTTCGATCATATTGATATTAGATTGATTTGATTATTATGATTCAGTAACAGTACATTTTGTGTTGTAAATAAAAAAATATAATTACAGCTGCCCAGTGACCCATTAGATCCGAATAATATTCGAGCTTCAATTAAAGCCTTAGCTAAGAGCGTCCACGGTGATACAATATTTGGAGACTTACCACGTCCCAGATTTTCTACACAGATCTGACTTGTTAAGTACGAGCTAAGAAAATCCACTCGGCATGTCCTAGTGCTTTTGATACAATATATCATAATCTCTATCACATCCGTCATTTGTCTTTCAAACAAAAGTTGCAAAAGATTTATGTATACAGACTTAAAATAAACATGGTCAGTTCTGCAAAAGTACAGGACTCTGTGCATATTTTGTAGAAACTTGAGAGTATGCCTTAATTCAAGGTATTTCAGCACTATCTAGATTTACTAAACAATATAAACACTTTATAAAAAGAAAACAAAAAAGACTTTATATGTTATTTAAACTGAAAACTACATTTGCAGATGTAAAAAAAAAAGATTGTTAAAAATGGGAAAACAGACGTTAAATAGTTACAGTACAGCCTAAATACGTCTGCAGAATCTAAATATATCTAGTACAACAATGTGAAACTTTATTCAAATATATGTTCACTCGCAATGATCATGCGCTATACAGCGGACTGAACATTTCTTTTTATCATTAACTCAGGTTGCAACTACTTAATATATTGTAATACAATAATTCGTAATAAGAATAATTATATCGTGCTATTGCATTGCTGATGATTTATACGATGTTATGAACATTTTGCAATATTACATTTCATCTTGTTGTGTTGAAGATTAAAGCACTATTGGCAAATTCAGAGATGGTGTCAATTATATAATTAATATAATGGTACATGAAACTGAGCGCAAGTGTGATTATATAATTATAGTGAGAGAAAGGCTTTATCAATTATAATTTCATATACATATAGGAATTAAGATTTAAAAATAGATTATTATTAAATGTTTTCTATAACACACTACATATATTCTACATATTTTATTATATATTTTTAACGATATTTTTCTCCCACCTTCAATTTTGTTATTTTGATATATTGACTTACATTAAGTACTTTATTAAGTTAAATGCTGTGCAAGCACAGGTTATTTTTTCTTATCAAACAATGTAATGATTTTTAACAAAAGTTAAATATGCTTCATATTATATGAACTGCATCCATTTTAAGAAAATCATGTCTGTGAGATTTGTTTTGTTTTAATGTGTCAATTTATTGTTTATTTTTCATAAGAAGCCCGTAAAAATATAATAATGTAGAATTAAAAATGTACAATATATACAGGATGTTCAGTGTAACGGTCCGTATGATTTTTGAGATATTTCCAATGGTTTAAAGAAAACTTGAACATAAAGGTGAGCATTTGTACAAGCTACCACTTACATAGAATGTAAAAACATAGAAATGTAAAAAAAATTTTCCTGAAAAAAATCAGTCACTTTGAAATTTTTTAAATGTCATCATGCAACTTTCTCATAATATTGTACAAGACTTTAAAACAGATTTAACACATATTATCAGAGATATCACTTTTATTATATATTTAATACCAAATATGCAACATTATTTCATATAGTAATATAAGCCTATACTTCATATAACAATATAACCTAGAGATGTAAACATAAACACTGAAAGTTGTTGGGCAATTATTACATTTCTTATAAGAGCTTATAAGTCAGAACTTATAAGTATTGTTAGTTAAAATAATGATGTAAATTTGACATTAAATATTAATGAAAGTCATATCACTGATAGTATGTTGAATTCGTCTTAAAATCCCCAATATAATCAAAATTGCATGTCATTAAAAAAATTTAAAGTAACATTGATTCTGAAATTGATTATGAAAAGAAAATTATTTTTCAACTTTATTGTAAGTAACTTGTATGAATGTTTAAAACTTTCTCTTTAAGCTATCGAAAGTGTGTCAAAACTTGTGTAAACCGTTATGTTAAACATTTTGTATATTAATATTTTTTCCATCTAATTTTTTGCATATACATAATTTGCTAATTCAACTATATGTATATACATTTATAATTATCAATATATTGAGTGATTCTACTTTTATATTAATATTGATTTTTTAACATTACACAGACACATGTTATAAGAAGCTACAAATGCTAATATATACAGAGTGCTAAATTTCAAACGTAACAAGTAAAAAATCTCTAAAACTATGATAAAATGATATTAAGGTCCGCCTTTTTTTTTTTTATATTGTATTGTTTCGAAGGGGACACATTTTGATCCAAACAAAATTTAATTTTGGGTGAAGGCGCCAAGGTCAAACTTTTTTAAAAATGGAACTCTAATTTTTTGAACACCTACGTTTGTAGCCCTTGTCATGACGAATTCAACAACTACACTCAAGATGATTAGAGGTCAAATAATGGAAAAAAAGACTCAGGAAAGAAAAAATAATGCTTGAATAAAGCAAAGAAGAAATAAACTTTATTAATAAATTTTCAATAAGAATAAAATATTTGAGAAAAAAGAAGCGTTTTTCTTTTCGAAATGGAGAATTTCATTAATTTAAGTGTTCGAAATGTTGTCCCCTTGCATTTATGCAAGCCTGCAATCTTCGTTGAAAATTATTAAGCACTCTTTGTAAACAATTGTTTATGTTAATCCTTCAACTACAAGAGAAAATATGATGCAACGAATATGCGAAGTGAGTCAAATAATTTCGACGAGCGAATTACAAAGAGTGCTTAATGATTTTCAACGAAGATTGGCTACGAAGACAACGAAGGCTACAAACGTAGATGTTCAAAAAATTAGAATTCCATTTAAAAAAAAAGTTTGATCTATTTACCTTCACCCAAAATTAAATTTTGGTTTAATCAAAATGTGTCCCCTTCGAAACAATACAATATAAAAAAAAGGCGGACCTCAATGTTATTTAGTTTTCGAAATTTTTTGCCTGTTACGTTTGAAATTTAGCATCCTGTATATCAAATATAAACATTATTTAATTTTTATTTAGTCAATTTTATACGTTTATCTCTCAAAATGCATAAGATTCATCAGTGCGTTTTTCTAGTGAAATGTAAAATATCTTGTAATAACTACATCGTAAATTTAAAAAAGGGGAAATATAGCATAAAAATTAGTACAAAAATTTTTTTCACTCTTAAAATTCTATATAATATTTTTAAATTCACTATAATATATTTGCATATGAATATTTCTTATTGTTTATGCTCTTTAAAACAAAATAAATTGTAATAAATCTATGTATAGCAGAAATCATTTGTACAAATAAAGATGCAAACAAATTATCTGAAATGGTTTTATTGATTATTTAAGAACAGTCATATTATTTGTTTTTTTTTTGTATGATTTATAGTCATATTGTGTATTTATCGAATCTTGTATAAATTGTTGATTGTATTATTATCTTCAGTTATTAGATATAAAATGCAGGATATTAAATGTATTAAAATAAATTATTTTCTATCAATTGTTAATATTTCGTATAAAGATTATATTGATTTGAATTACATCAATTATTTCATAGAGACAATTCGGCATAAAAGACAACACAATATGGAATAATATCAACAAGTCTAGTTTTTGCATATTAAATGTTTAAATTTATGTGTTTAAACAAGATTTTATAAAAATGTTTCCATTATATATAGCAGCTTTTATTTTTTTCCACATATAACTCTTATCAAATGTGTGAATGTAATACTGTAATATAAATTATTCTTACAATTTATCTGCATCCTTCATTTTGCAGCTAGACTTGATATATACGGCAGAGTTACGTGAGTTCTTGTCATATGGAAGACAACTTTCGACTGTTAATCATTGTACTTCCATGTTTTATCCATTCATGAAATTTTTCAATAACGTCAGTGACCAAGAGTAGCTTTATTTTTTGCTGCAAGTTCTACTTGAGCAGCGGCTACGGTTTTCATTCCGTCTTGGACGGCTGCGAGATTAGCTTTCCACGATACGAGTAAGTCTCGTAATTGCATCCACTGCGGACGACCGAACGTTCTATGCATAGTGCTTGAGATCAACACTTTACGACCAGCTTGATCCATGCGCGCTCTTACAAGTTTTGTTTTTAAAACTGGAACAGAAATGCAGATAAATGTGATGATCTATTATTTTTATATTTATTCAAAAGCATTTTATATATATTTTATGTTAAGTAGCACTAAAATTGTTGAATGCTTCGATAACTCAGTAAAATATAACTCTACTAAGCCAGTACTGATCCATTTAATATACCCTGCTTAAATAAGATTTTCACTTAAATAATTAATAGTGAAAACTTTTATTTATATAGGGTATAATTATAAATATTGCAATAAACATTACAAAGTTTTAAAAAGATAATTTCACATTTTAGAAACAGAAAAATCAAGTGATAGAATCGGGCAGTAACAACAGCTCACCATCAATTATGAAACTTTCCACTTCAGACTCACTGATTTGCAACTCTTCTTGTATCGTATCGAAAGACATTTCCGGATTGGTCTCAGCAAGTTGCATAAAGGTTAACAATCTCATCTTCTTCATATTTTGCTCGTGATTCAAGCCTATAAGAAAAATAACAAACAATCATATTACCACAAATTATTTAAATATATTTATATTATTTTGAATTGTTTAAATATATTTATCTATATTAAACAAAATACATACCAAGCTGGTGCTCAACAAATTCCTTGTGATGTTGATAAAAGTATAAATACGCCGGCAATTTGTCCTGCACGAACACGAGAAGTAAATCATGTATCAATTCACCTTCTAGAAATCTTACAGGTTTCAAAGCCAATAATGGATCTAATAAAAATGTATTTGGGTCTGCTAACGCAGCCAATATACAACGTTGTGCATCTTCTCTTGCTGCAGAAGCATTTTCTGCTGTGTATGTCCCTAAAAGTTCTACCATGACTGCTGCTGCTTGCTCTCTGAAAGATTATACAAACATATTCATAATCAGTATTATTCAAGGGTAATTATGGACCAGTTTCTAGATTTTTATGGACCAATTAAAGTTTTAATATTTAACACATCATGATAAAAATACAAATAATTACCCCTGTTTGCAGCTTAGGAGGACTTCATGTAACAACCGCAGTAATTTCTGCATTTGTTCATTTGATGGTGGAAAGGAAGCAAATTGTTGTTTCAACTGATCTATCCCACCATATACAGCTTTCACTTGATCAACATTACGAGCTATTTGCACTAAGTGGTAATAAACATGATATCTCATCGGAGAATCATCAGCTAGAGACTGGAATAATAGCCACAAACTGTAAAAATATATAATTTATTATATTAAGTACATTAAAATATATATTATATAATATATATGAAGAAAAATAATATCTTACGCTTTTAGGCATACTAATCCTAGCTTATATCCAGGTGCTTTTATAAGTTTTTCACAAAATGCTAAAATTAAATTTTCTGCACGTTCTGTAGGTATCTATAAAAAATAAAAAAATAGAGAAAAATTACATTAACATTAGACAATAATAAAGTATACAAAAATAAATATATTGGATGTCAAACTTACTAAAATCATGATAGAAACAATATCATTCAATACAGATTCTATCTCACTTTCATTTCCTTCTTTAAAACATGCCTCACATACTCCAATAATTTTGTGTAAATCATCCTCTATACCTTTAGGAGATTTTTCTTCGCTGATTTCTGCACCAAGGCTTTTAAAATATACTCTCAACTCCTGCGCCTAGTAACAATATTTACTAATCAATTTATGCAAATATAATATACAACTTAATAAAATTTTTATATTCATTTACATGAAGCAATAATTATCGTAATTTTTATAATTATCATTATTTAGCTACAGAATTTAATATAATTCGTTTTTTCTTATGTATAATTTTGGGATAACCTAAAAAGATTATAGACTATATGCTTCAAATATACTTTTCATATAATTTACACATGTATAAAGGTACATTTGAAGATATCGATTACGCTTTAAAAATCTGTGCAAACTTACCTGATCATCTAATGGCAATTCCATAAAAATTGGTGGAACCTGCATTTTGACGAGCGATCGCACGTTTCACCGTGGTAAAATTCGACGGATAGAGGCTAATGGAAGTTAAGTCAGTGGCACACGGTGCTTGTTTTCGTGCTGGATTGCTTGCTGGAAAATACTACGTTCTGATTGGCGCATTTCCATCCATCTTCGGAAATGTACCAATCACAATGCAATATTTTCATCCAGCAAGCAATCCAGCACGAAAACAAGCACTGTATGCCGCTGGCTTTATTCTCAAGTCGGGATGCGTTCCGAAAGTCATTAAAAAAATGTGACAATCTTTATGTCCGCGACTGTACATCGGACGTCTTACAGGTCCGATGTCCAATAAGGGCATCCTTGTTACGTCCAATTTATGTCCACGGACGTAAATCGGACATACGGACATACATTGGACGTAAAACGTACATCCATTGAATGTCCAGTGCTGTCTGGGTGTATGTATATTTTAATAAGGAATAGTAATGTCCCAATACTTTAGATAGAATTAGGTTAAGTAAGAATTAGGTTTAGATAGAATCAAGTTAAGTAAAGTTAGGTTAAATTAGGTTTGATAAATTATACTATTCCGTTTTTTTATTACAAAATTAGATTGATATTTTTAAATCTCCAATTTGCATTTTGAATTTGGTTATATTTTTAATTTACTAATTAAACAGTTATCACGTGATTTATCATTTGTACTTTCATACGTTTGCAAACTCTATACAGTATCGATATGACAGAATTTCTAACCTCATAGTTATCATTTTTTAGCATTTTATAACGTTGTTTTATTTAAAGGTCATTCTACAATACGTGTAAGTTGTAAGCCGTAAGAACTGACCAATTATAGCCGATTATTTTTGTAATAATCGACTATGATTCGCCAATTCTTACGGCTTACAACTTACGACACGTATTGTAGAATGACCTTAAGAGTGACGATTTTAATTTTCACTCTTGTTTTTTGCAATAAAATATAGTAAAATAACAAATTCCAAAATTTCAGGCAAATGAAACAACCCGACTTCTTTATAATTAACCGCAAAATATTTGTAAGTATATATTTAACTATTATATGTAAAATATATATTGTTGTTGAATAAAATGATTTTATAGTGTAATTTAACTAAACTGAAAACTGAAGCGATCTATATTAATATAAAATTATTGCAGATAATTAAGGAAATTCTCATTTACATAGTTTATGAAATTTTGATATTGATACAAATATGACAGATAATTTACTATTAATATCAATATTGTTTATTTGATAGTATTTATTTATAGAAAAATATCAAAGAAATAAAAATAAAATGAATTATCTAAATTAAAATTAGAAGAAAACTTAGAAGAACATTTCATGATCATTAAAAATAAAATTTTATACTAAATATCTGTAAATTTAGAAACTTTTATAAATGTGTTGAAACAGTGTATCATTGATTTCTGTTAAATTAATTGCTTTGCAAGCAGCATCTACTGCTTCGGTCATTGTTGGTGTACCACAACTGAAAACACCAATCTTGTTTGCCTGAAATAAAAAAATTATTTCAGATGTTTTACATGAAACCATACAGATTTGATGATATATCAATATCACCAATTCAACAACAATATACAGAATGATAGAAATTAATATAAGTATTATCCAGTAAATATATGAGTATGATAATATATACTTACAGAAGGATGTAATTTCTGGATAGATAGGAAGAATTGAAAAAATTTTGGACGTCCAAAATGTGTGACTGCTTTGAGACCAGTAAACAGGGATTTATTTGAAATTTTTTGAAAATGACGTTCACAGATATACTGGAAATAATATTTTATCACATAATTTTTCAAAAAAACTTCACATATTAGCAACAATTACAATCAGATGTCTTACCAAAAGTATCGTTCGTAGGTCAAATTTTTGGTAAAATTGAGTAACAAAAATATGAATTGATATTATATTTTTGACATCTGTTTTTTCAAGATCCCTTAATATGTCAACCATCCATTCAAATTGCTTTTGAGTTCTTGTAACCCAAAGAAAATATACCTACAAATGGGATAACTATATAAATTTGGTTTTATATACAGAATGTACGAAAACTATCGAAACCCCTTAATATCTCGGAAAATATGCATTTTAGGAAAAAATGTTTTATACAAAGTTAGTATTAGGTGCATTACATGGCAATATTATTATGACTTTAAATAGAGTTGTCAAAATCACGTGAAAGTCATCTTAAATTTCTTGGATGGAACCCCCTATTTTTCATTACATATTCTTGTAGCTTATCTCGAGGGCTTTCCAAAACACTATAATTAAATGTTTTTTCGTAAAGGTATTTTTCGAGTTACAAGATTTAAAAGTTGCAGTACCGCCGGCATTAGCATTACCCAAGGTGTACTGCGTGGAGGTTGCATGGTCAGATTTACACCTCTTTTGTATATGTGTGTGTGTGTGCACACGGGCGCGCGACGTGTGCATACATACATACGTACATACGTACATACATACATACATACATATATATTTTTATTTAAGTATGCGTAAATACCGCTACATGTTTCTGAGTATGGTCTCCAGATCTCTCCCCGCTAGACTATTTTCTTTGAGATTATCTCAAAAGTAAAAATTACAGCACAAAACCTCTTTAAACCCCATCATGGAATAAATGACGAAATACCTCCCCATTTTTGCGAAAATGCCATTTCCAATTTTTATACTAGACTGGCACATTGTCAAACTGTTAATGGCCATTAATTTAAACATTTATTGAATGCAAACACTCAGAAACATGTAGCAGTATTTACGCACACTTAAATAAAAATATGTATATATGTATATACACATGAGGGCATACGTCGCATGCCCGCTTGGATAATGCTAATGCCGGCGGTACTGCAACTTTTAAGTCTTGTAACTCCAAAAATATCTAACGAAAAAACATTTAATTAGTGTTTTGGAAAGCTCTCGAGATAAGCTACAAGAATATGTAATGAAAAATAGGAGGTCCCATTTAAGAAATTTAAGATGACTTTCACGTGATCTTGACAACACAATTTGAGGTCATAATAATATTGCCGTATAATGCGTCTTATAAAACTCTATTAACTTTGTATGAAACATTTTTTTCTAAAATGCGTATTTTCCGAGATATTAAGGGGTTTCAATACTTTTCGTATACCCTGTATTATAATACTACAGTAATATTAGTACCTTCTTGCAACTGAAGTTTACATTATGGTTTGATCTAAAGACTATATCCTTGAGTATTGAAGCAAAAGGTGTAACACCTATACCACCACCAACCATGATTGCTACTTCATATTTATCCCAGTCTTGATGACCTTCTCCATACGGACCATCTATATGAATCTATCAATAAATATATATGAAAATATACATAATATTCATATACATAACTATGAGAATTTTATTTCATTATTAAGTGTAGCAAAAAGTTTGAATAAATGTATACGATATCGTAAATATGTATAATTTTTCACCATATTATAATATAAAAGCCTACCACTGGTAAATTTTCATTGGGCATAATACATTGCTCTAATTTATCTCTGATATTTGTAGTCCATGGTCCAACTGCTCTTACATGTATACTTAAACTAGTCTCATGCGGCGCAGAGGATAAAGTGAACGGATGGTATTCATTTGTTTGCAGTGCTGGGCACGCTACTCTAATCCACTGGCCAGATTTATATTGAAAATTTAAAGGTTTTGGAAATGTTAAATATGTTACACCTATAAAAGACATATCAATATATTGCATGAATAAGCAGAGATAGCGGAATATTAATTCTATTGGAGAAAAAGTACCTGATGGCAAAATATCCGCTTTAAGTATTGGTATTTCTATTTTCGTTCTAGTCACTGTTACGACTTTATCCAAAATAAACAGGATAACCGGCCCCAAAAAGAAGTAGTGGAAATATGGTTCCTATCGCAATAAATTAAGTAATTTTGCGTAAGTTATGTTATCGTGAGAACAATTACATAAAAGCATTAATTACTTGTACTAATCTTCCACTTCCGTGTAAAACCATGAGTATGTAGAAAACTGGATACAGGGAATGCACAAAAGAGAACCAATTGTAAAATGCTTTGCGCACCATCGACAATGAACATATAAATATCAATCCAGTCACAAAGGTTAAAAGTACTCCTGTTATACCTGTCATTGTACCCCAACACCAGTAATGAAATTTGGGCAATTCATGCGTCCTATATAGATGTCGATGATTATATACAATGATATGTATCGTACATAAACGCGGATAATTCGTATGGTTAATTGGAATATTTATAGAAGAGTACTTACGCGTGGAAATAATTCCGGAACAGACATAGCAGATCGTCGGCAGTCTGCGTGGATATATGGTAAAAGTTGAAGCCATGTCCGATAATATGTAATACTAAAAAATTCTTAAATAAAATACTTTCTTTCTCTCTCCTGAATATATATGAAATCGACTATGGAAATAATACCATGGAAATTTTTACATAAAAGAAACGTGTTGTTTTATATACCATTAAATGTGCGATTTTTTAAAATCAATTTTTTATGTCTTCTCTCACCAGTAAAAGCTAGCGCCCAACAAGCGATGTATTTATGCATCTCGATCGCAGAATCAAATGGAATATAAAATTGCAGAACTGTGGTCCTCAGGATCGTGATAGTGTTGTGGCACATCATGAGTAGTAGCGTGGAATAAGTAAACATTATTGCCGACGCCGCACCTCTCGTTATAGTCAGGCCGTAGCCTAATATTCGTCTCAGACCGGAATGTTCTCGTTCTATGGAATAATCTGTAAGAATATTCACAAGAAAATATTTGCGTTAAATATTCGCGACGTTCAAAACCAAAGATCCGCAGCGAAAGAATATTCGAAGTACATACAGTACACTCGTTCGGCGAATATCCCAAGGAGTAACAGAGTGTACAAACACGTCCAGAATATTTGCAATCTTTTGTTAGCGAGATACTTCATTACAGGATACCAATAATCGTCCGAGTATTTCTTCATTTCCTCAACGATCTTCTCATCTTTGTCGATGATCTCACTGTTGCCTCTTTCCTCCGTTACATCTTGTTCGTTCTCGACTTTGCCTTCAACTCTTGATTGCAATTCACTGGGATCGGCATATAAACTCTCCACCGTTTTTTGTACCTCACCGATGAATGTTGATCTAACTGTTTTCACGCCCGCGTGAAGTTTCCTGTTCCTCCCGTCTGCTTGCACATTGAACTCCAGCTCGGCATAATTAAGCTGATTGTTAAAATCGGTCAATATTTGCTGAAAGTCTTGCAGATTTATAATTTCTTTGTTCGCCAAGTTGGCGTGATACATCATAGACTGCACCAGAGACTCTAATTCGTCGTCTGTTACGTCAGCATTGACTGTCTCCATAAATGATCTGCAGGTTCGACATAATACATGTCATGTATCCTTCTCATATCATATACACGATATACACGTACATGATAAAAATATACCTTAACATATTTGAAAATTCCTCCCTCTTCAGTCTTCCTGTACCGTTGATATCATACATATCGAACATTAACTTTATCTTCTCTTCAGCGGAGCCTTTTAGAAATATCACCAGCATATCAACGAATTCCCGGAATGATATAAAGCCGCTTTTGTCTTTATCCACTAAATTAAATATCTGCAAATATACAATCTTTTTCGAATAACATATTCGTGTCATCTATTCGTATCACTTATCAGACTTCAGACAAATGTGTCACCTTCTTTACGAACTCAGAGTCCGGCCTCATGCTCAAGGCTTCTGCAAATTCTATGATAGTTAATTCCGTATAAATTACTTCTCTCGCTACTGTCGAGTCTATTTGTAATATTTCTTCCTCCGTATGTGCGATGTGGAACGCCTGAAAACATTATTATACATATATACTTGTACTTATCCTTCAGCAATTTTGTATGTTATACCAAAGTGAATCCTTCATTTGAGAAAACAAGCCTTCTCAAGTAAATAGAAAAGAAAATACCTGTGCGAATACAACACGGAAGAACATCTCTAATTTCTTTTGACGGTGCTTCTTAGTTATTGCTTGCTTGAGCATCATCGCGAGCGTAACATTTGTTGTTTGCACTGAGCATACATTTCCGTCTGTTGCAATTTCTAACATAAATCTATCGAATGCTTTTATAAATGTGCCTCTTACATATTCCGAATCAAATTTCAGCACTAAATCGTAACTATGATGTACGCGAATCAACATGTAATGGTTATCGGTTGAGCAGTAAATCTATAGGAAAAATGATATATTTTATATATTTGTTACGGAGAATATGTTGTTAATGAGTAATATTTGATGCACAATAAACAAATGTACCATAACATTGCTATTAGATGGAAATTCCATGGCGCGTATCAAATGTCCCAATTGATTCTTCACTTCTAATTGTTGAGTTCTGATATTTGGTGTTACTAAAACGTTTCTCAGAGAGGATTTCGGCTCTTGCCATTCCTTAGCTATTTAAATACAAAGAATTATTAATAATATATAAGCGGTGTTATAGACGATAGTATATATTATGTACATCACATATATTGTGATGTATATACCTAGAAATTTACCCATAAATATGCTATCTACGTTATCAATGTGTTCCATTTTTCTACCATTTTCTGGTTTCAGTCCTTTCTCCTTGAACTGTATCTTATAAGAGATCACCGCAATAAGACCTGCCTCAAAATTAATCAATCAAATAATATAAAGTTTACACAATCACAATGTATTAATAGTGATATAGTTGATAAAGTTTACCGCAGAAAAATGTTGTTACGCTTAAGAATGTAAGAATAAAAGACGCGCTGCTATTGGAAAAGAAATCGTAAGTTCCAGGCTCGGTGCACTTCTCGATATTATTTTCATTTATTTGTTCAGCGTGAAAGCACGGGCCAGTAGTACATGCGCCTTTTTTGATAACATTATTTTTCTTACAGTTTGGATGCATCTCCTCCTCTGAAACGGTATAATATATAATTCGTAATATCTTCAGTTATCGTCAAGCGAGTATAAATCTCCATGCTTTTACTGATACCTTTTGTAGGTACTCTAAAGGGATTCCTTGGGACATCATTCCAGTCCATTTCAGTGATACACATTAACAAATCATAGATTGATAATTCGTCTATCCGTATAACTTCTTTTGCAGTAAAAAGTCTACAAACGAAGCCGTGTCAGTTAGTTGTCGAGTAAATATATACCAAAACATGATACGTAGAAGATGCAAATCTCTGTGCAGTGCAGAGTTGGTAAAAACATTAAAATAAAAAAACAAAACATCATGTTTTTTGTTTAAAACTTTTTCATGTTTTAAATGTCTTAAAGAGATGCAAAAAACACATTTTAAACAATTTAAACACATATACATTTGACTTTTAGTATAGATTGAACACTTGACCTTTGATACAATTTGAAATATAGTCAATGGTTTAGTAAGAAAACGGTGTTTCTGGGAACTTATAAAAGATAATTTATTTTATTGTATACGTACTCGTTGTTTAGATTTTTGTACCAAAATCTATCGCCATCACGTATTCTCTGAAACTGATCGCGAATGATTTCTCGGAATAATTCACCAGGTGTATCACCGGTCTCCAGTATTCCCCCTACCCAGATATCCACGTCATCAAACGAGTTATATAGCTTGAGAAACTCATTTTTAATCTTGAATAAAGTGCAAACGATATATCTTTTATATTTATAATGTCATTATTATGACAGATTAAAGGTTTCTGTGCATTGTACAACATACCTCTGGTGACACATGAACAAAATGGGATATATTTTTAACCTCATGTAGACCGTACGCACGACGAGCGCTATTGAAATCCGGTACGCCATGATCCCGTCCTCGTTGAATGTTAAGCGCCATTAAATCCCTTCTGGAAAATTCCAATGGACCGAACAAACTGCCTCGCAGATCTTCAACGATTTTGTGATCTTCTTCTTCGCATAATTGAATAGCCATTCCCATTAATAATTTATCCACATTGACACTGATCATTTCCGTGAAATTGGCAAAAAGAGAATTCTAAATGACAATTTATCATATATTAAGTGCTTGTTAATATATTTTAAATGTCAATATAATCGCCAAGATACCTGCGACATCCAGTAATTGTTGCATGTTCTGATTGGAAATCGCTCCAGGGAACAATTATTTCTTCCATAATTACGAAGGTATACACCTGTATGATTATTAGTATTATTATGATTACTGCTATTATTGATTCACATATACAATGCTGGCAAAAAGTACCGCAACGGTTAAAAATCTTGGAAAATATTGATTTCTGGGAAAAATGTTTCAAGCAATAGGAATAGGGCTTAAAAAAATCTATTAGGAGATGATATCTATCTGACTTTGGTATGACCTTGAAAAGCTCGGTCATGGTCAACATAAAAATCTTAAACGGGAACCTCTATTTTTTATTACACTGTTACAATAGCACCATGATTTTTGTTAATTTACTGACTTTTGGAGATTTTAAAATTATCAAATTAACAAAAATCATGGCGCTATTGTAACAATATATTCTTAAGACTAAATAGAGCAAAAAGGTTTAGTACCATTTTTTCTTCCGACAAATAGTTAGCGAGATATCATAAGTTAAATATTGAAAAAGTTATCAAGTTTTCCTTAAATATTTCAAAAAATATTAAGCAAATAAAAAAATGTTTTAGACAAAAGTTGTTCAAATTAATTGGTAGTAAAAGACGGTGCAATAAAAAATAAGGCTTTCCGTTTAAGATTTTTATGTTGACCATGACCGAGCTTTTCAAAGTCAGCTTTTCATAGTCAAAGCCAAGGTCAGATACATATCATTATCTAATAGATTTTTTTAAACTCTACTCCTTTTGTTTGAAACATTTTTCCAAGAAATCAATATTTTTCAAGATTTTCATGTTGCAGAACTTTTTGCCAGCACTGTATAATTAATACAATACCGATCATTACGCAATGTATCAAGTTTTTACATCTTCTTATACAGAGTGTTTCAGAAATGGGTGACCAAACCTTAAAAGCATATTCTATTTACTGTAAGAATAAAAAAGTTATAGAGCGCATATAAACATGGATCCAGAAATGCTTCTTTTCCGAGTTATAAACGATTTTTATTTATAATAGACTCTCGTCAAAGAACATTTCATTAAAGAATTTCTGGATAATAATTTTCTTCCGCATCAATACATAACTGGTTTCGACGTCTCACGGACTGTCGAAGACATTTAAAAATTTCTGGATTTTATATTTTGTCACACAAAACGATACGATTTCGGAGTACTCTCTCAGTAGCAACAAGTTTCTGGATTCATATTTATATGGTCTTTTTTCATTCTTATTGTAAATAGAATATGCTCTTAAAGCTTGGCCATTTATGTCTGAAACATCTTATATGTTATATATCATCGTATATATTTTATATTATCTTATAATCGAACAAACATAAAGTTGCAGATTATAGAAAAAAAGAAGATATACGAATAGAAGCAAGTAGACCATGAAATAGAAAATCAATATCGCATTACATAAAGTGATTTTGTTCCCTTCATCATCGATATATTTATATTTATATTCGAAATAACGCGCTAATAATCAGGTGTCACATGCATTGTTTACCTGGTGGAACTAAAGTGTGCCCGAAACGGAAAGCAGCTGATTGGAAGAATTGATCTATCTGCGGGTCGATATTGGGGTTATAACCTTTTGACAAGAAAAAAGTCAAACGTAAATTGTATGCAAGTTACAAAGATTTGAATGACAAGTTCTTCAGAATATTGCATGCGATAATCGCGCTCTATCTGTTTCTCACCAATATAATTAGAAAGTTCCGTCCCCAACCACGAAGGCAACCATTCATTGACCACAATGTGCTGTTGAGTCGCTATTACCCATTTACGAGCTTCGTTGTAAATCTTCTCGCTCGACCAATCTGGATTGAGACGTTTAATGTGCTTCGCCAGGAAATTGTGCCATCGGAACCACACTATACCGAAAGTCAGCAGGAACGGATTCTCGTTCCCTCGTGGATTTCCTAACTCTGCAACAAATATACGAATTGCATTAAGTTAAGAACCGAACCTCCAGAGATAGTACATCGTCATTTGTTGTCTGTACGAGGATGTATCTTCTTCGAGCGTTGAGAAATCAAGTGATATCGCAGACGCGCCGCGTCCTGCTCGACTTGTCACGCAGATCGATCACGAAGATGACGGTGCGGGACACGTTGAATCAG
This sequence comes from Harpegnathos saltator, assembly GCF_003227715.2. Lineage (NCBI taxonomy): Eukaryota > Metazoa > Arthropoda > Insecta > Hymenoptera > Formicidae > Harpegnathos > Harpegnathos saltator. Next base: position 1,198,534 of record NW_020230275.1, read on the forward strand.
GCCCTCGATGAGGAATTGGCTCGAGACGAGAGCGTATTCATAATAGGAGAAGAGGTGGCGGAATTTGACGGCGCTTACAAAGTGACGCGTGGTCTTTGGAAGAAATACGGCGACAAAAGGATGATCGATACACCAATAACCGAGGCTGGATTTTGCGGCATAGCCATAGGCGCGGCGCTCTTGGGCCTGCGACCGATATGTGAATTCATGACCTTCAATTTCTCCATGCAAGCGATCGACCGCATGATTAACGGCGCCGCGAAAAACTTGTATATGTCCGCCGGCAGATATTCCGTCCCTATAGTATTTCGTGGCCCAAACGGTAACGCCAAGGGTCTGGCTGCGCAGCATTCCCAGTGCTTCGCCTCTTGGTACATGAGCGCGCCCGGCCTTAAGGTCGTATCACCATCGACCTGCGAGGATTACAGGGGTTGTCTTAAGGCCGCCGTGAGGGATCCGGACCCCGTGGTGATGCTGGAGAGCGAGTTACTTTACAATATCGAGTTCCCCCTGTCCGACGAAGCCATGGACAAGGATTACCAGATACCTTTTGGCAAGGCTAAAGTAGAGAAAGCCGGCAAACACATCACCTTGGTGACGCACGGTCAAGCGTTCGTCTACACGCTTCAGGCTGCTGAGATATTAGCCGGGCAAGGGATCGAAGCAGAAGTCATTAACCTGCGATCATTGAGGCCTCTGGATTGGGATACAGTCTTTAAATCGATCGGCAAGACGCACAGATTGATGACCGTCGAACTGGGCTGGCCTCGATGCGGTGTGGGTTCGGAAATTGTCGCGATGGTAATGGAGAATCCAGTGTTCTTCCAGCTGGATGCGCCTGCGGTTCGATGCTGCGGAGTCGACGTCCCGATGCCGTACTCAGAGAAAATCGAGTATGAGTGCACCCCGAAAGATCACCATATAGCCGATTATGCTAAGCGCGTCTGCGGTACTAAATTTTAATCGTGTATTCGTTTACGTGTGTTGATGCAAATAAAATTTTTTACTCACTGAAATATCTGGTGACCTCCTCGGTGTAATGTCGTGAAACGTACAGCGAATGGTGGGCCGGCGGTGGTGGGTTCGCCATAGGTAATCTGACACTGTTCCGCTCAGGGTATAAGCCGGACAACGATGATGCAAGTTCGCCGCCCGGGTGCACAGTTCCGTTGGCATACGTCCTCAGAACGTCTGACCATGCTTTTGATGTGCCATAGATCAGTCCACCGTCCAAGTACGGCGTGATCTCATTTAACTGTGATATTATATTCATATTTATTGGTTTGGAAAGAGATGAGCAGAACAATGATAATGTTGTTAATCCCTTAACGGAAATATTCATGGGGAGAAAAGTGACCTAAATTGTTGATGAGATTGAAATATCGGCGCATTCTAAAAAAAAATCTTTTAACGAAGCAAAACGGGATATCATATTTTTATGTTTTTAAACTCGCTGAATTCTGAAATATCTGAGATCAAATTTGAATCGGATAATTTTTTGAATTTTTGCTCCGCCATATTAGATTCGCTATTTTAAATTTCACAATTCGGGTTTGAGTTCAGCGACACCAAGAACAAAAATATTGTAAACATTAATAGTTCGATTTCATTTTTAGGAACAAAAAAATTTTTGAATCTTTCTAAATTTTAATCTCTTAGAATTCTAAAATTTCTTGAATATAAAAGAAACCGAGCTACTAATGTACTCAATTTGTTTTTTCAATTTGTATTTCAATTTGCACTTTTTGTTTAAATTGTTTACAATAACACTACTAAATATCCTGAAAATATCCCAGGACAATATTCTGGACATATTTAAGTTTGTTCTGAAGACGTTTTGTGTTTTCTGGGAAGTATTTTTTGGGGATTTTTTGGATCTTTTTTGGACAGAATTCTTCTAAAGGACAAGCAAGTTGTACCTGTTGTCGTGGATTGTTCGGCGAATGACCCGTGCGTTGATCATACCGTGTGCGTAAAACAGGCATCTCCGTGTGCCCCGGTTTAATCCTATATTGATGGCCTTCTGGGATATCTATGTTGATATACTCAGGTGGGCATGCTGGTCTCTGAGCATCCAAAATTTCTTCCACCACTTGTTGACCTGTATAAGAAAAAAAATGTTCCAAGTTGTTTTAAATACATATATCTCATATAGAAAGTACTCTATTGGTATACAACTAAGTTAAATTGAGGCAACTATTAAATGAGGCCATTAAGAGTCGATTCGCGGTTTTTAGTTTGAAGAATCGTTATTATTCTTCCTCTCTCTTCCACTATTAATAAAAATTATCCTTCGTCCAAAATAACCGCGGCTGTTAATGAACTTTATACTCTTAATTTAATTTCAAACTACGTCACACGATATCGCAGTTCATGCAGTATTAAATTAAAATTGTTACTGTATAATTTATACAAATGTTTTACACTTATACATAAACTTTCTGTAGATTTTTTTATACAGGATATCTCTAAAGTCTGATCCCACCCTTGGATCTTGGAAACAGCTTTAAATATGGAAAAATATTTCAGATAAAAGTTGTATGGTTTCAAAAGAGATATATGAGAACTATATAATTTTGTTTATAGATGGCGCCACTTTCGAGATATACCAATTAACTTTAACAACTTTTGTTTGAAACATTTTTTCTTTTGCCTGATATTTTTTGAGATATTAGGTAAATAAAAAAATGTTTCAGATAAAAGTTGTTTAAATTAATTGATAGAAAAAGATGATATAATAAAAAATTAGGATTTCCACTTAAGAAAAGTAATGATCAGTGAATATCTCGAAAGTGGCGCCATCTGTATATAAAATGATATAGTTGTTATACGTTTCCTGTGAAACCATATAACTTTTATCTAAAACATTTTTCCATATTTAAAACTGTTTCCGAAATCTAGGGGTGGGATCAGACTTTAAAGATATCCTGTATATACGAAAAGTAAGCAATACGGATCACACAAAAAAAACGCGCCACTAAACTTTAGCACAATTTTATGATATCTTTCAAAAGCGATAATTCAACCAAAAATCATCGTATTGATATGAAACGAGACTCAAATTAAAGCTTGGACATTTCTTGTCAACAATCGAAAATCTGAAAGCGAATTATAATAAATGTTTTATAAAATGGCGAATGTTGAAGATAAATTAATGGAGAAAAAAATGTGTTTTTTAACTGTTGCGCTACTCAGGGAAATCGGTTCTCTAGTACAAAAATGTATGAAGTTTAAAGCTCATTTATTTCCTAACAAATCCATATTTTATTTATTTTTCTACGATCTTTTTTGATAAAGTTATATCATTTTGAAGAAAATGTTACAAAATGGGTAACTTTTTCTTATAAAATCTGCAGTTCAGAATGAAAACTATCGTGGAAAACTTTATCAAAAAGGAAATTAACATGTAATTCGATCAAGATACTCCACGTGGTGGTAAATAATTGAATTTAAAATTCGTATAAGTGCGTGCTTGTACATATGCATGCATATGTGTGTCCTGCTTTTAGTGTTACTCAGGACCAACGGCGTGGACGTGGCAGGAATCTGATCCCGTGTGTGTATGTCTGTGTGTGTGTGTACGTACTCGCGTGTGTATATGTATGTGTGTGTGTGTGTGTATATATGTTTAATAGTGTGTATTACCTTCTTTCGCATTTAGCAATTTTTCTATTCGGTGGGGCATACTGTAAATCAAATTTTTTATTTCTTCTTGTTTCATATTGTTAAATTTTTTTTTGCAAAGCGTTGGGAAGTGCTGCTGACATTTGAATATTATGTTTTCTTACTCTTTATTTCAGCATGCCATAAATGCTCGATAAGATTCATATCCGGACTTATAATATTTTCTCCAAAACGGAATAACTTTATCAAAAAAGGTCGTAGAAAAATAATTAAAATATGGATTTGTTAGGAAATAAATAAGCTTTAAACCTTATACATTTTTGTACCAGAGAACCGATTCTCCTGAGCAGCACAACAGTTAAACACATTTTTTTCCCTATTAATTTAAATCTATCTTCAACATCCGCCATTTTATAAAACATTTATTATAATTCACTTTTAAGTTTTTGGTTATTGACAAGAAATGTCCAAGTTTTAATTTGAGCCTTGTTTCATATCAATATGATGATTTTTGGCTGAGTTATCGCTATTGAAAGATGTCATAAAATTGTGCTAAAGTTTAGTGGCCCGCTTTTTTGCGGGTGAGTATATATTTCATGAATAAAGTATACCTCGTCAGTTTATCCTGATTAAATTTGCATTCAAGTGGAAACAATATAGTTTCAAAAATAGTTCTGCACACGTATATAAATCATTTTCTCACGCACCAAAAAACACAAGCAAGGCATTTCTTCCCGTTCTTGATTTAGATCCAATTTCTCCCTTCAGCAGTTTATCGCTCAAGATTAATGGCTTTGGTCTTTTAGAACCTGACGGTTTGTACACTCCATCTTCATAAGCTGCTGGCAGTTTCCTCAACAAGGGAGTGTCGACGGCTCCTAATTCTGGCTTACCGACATTATTGTACCATCCATCGTAACCAGGATACTCCTTCGCGGTGCGATATTGTGTGCATATATTCGATGGAAAAGGCTTTCCCGTTTGGGCACCCCAACATCCAGTGAATAACCAATCTGTTAACTGTTTATTGAACTCTTCCTTGGCTGTTTCTTTCTCCGGTTTCTTAAAGACTGAAAAACAAGTGGACGTGTTTCTTTAGTACAAGTACCCATCCGATAAGTTCATAGGATCAAATATATGCATAACGTACATCTATTAGGATCCGGCGTAGGCTCAGGTGAAGGTAGAGGTGGAGGTGGAGGTAGTGATGGTACGGATGGCGAATTTAAGACATTTTGTGCAGCAAGTAATGAGAGATTAACTACGATAACGAATAAATGGTAAAACGATAGTATGGAATGCATAGTGCGTGTCCTCTACTGTCGCCAATACATGCACTGTTTAAGTCACATAAAAATGATTGTTTCAGCACTACCGAGTCCCACTCACTAACAGAGCTCCAAGAATTTCTACTAACGAGGAGTATATCATTCCCACGAGAGAATGGCCCACTCCGACTACTTCCTCCCCGTGCGATAAGGGTGTGCAGGAAGTCAAATGTGTGAATCACCGGTTATATTATTAGAGCATGAACAAATTGATCGCAAGCCCGTTTCATTTCTTTTTTTCACGATAATCGGCTACGTACATATTCTACGGATTATACAGTGGAAAAATTAAGTGAACGTAAAGCAGCACAAAATGTACACACCAAGAAAAAAAGTTTTTTGGTTTGCGATCGTTAGTAGAATCGTGATATTTATACTGCAAATCATTTTTAACGCATTAATACCCGATCATCATGCGGACGCATTTAAAAGACCCTTGGATCCCACGGAGGAAGTTTCCCTGTGGGATCAAATAGTGTATTTTTTACTTGACGGTCTTACACGTTGGGACGGTGAGTATTTTCTGCACATCGCGAGATACGGCTACGTTTATGAGAATACTCTCGCTTTTTATCCATTGTATCCGGCTATGATTCGCGTTGTCGGTGCTGTTTTGCTGAGAATACTTCCCATGCTGAATATTCAAAGCACAATGATGCTGGCCGCGACATGTATTAATTTCACGTGTTTTGTCAAGTCCGCGATTATCCTTTACGATCTCACCGAGCGTGTATTTAAGGACACTGTAACGGCGTATAAAGCAGCGATACTTTACTGCATAAATCCGGCCAGCATATTCTTTTCGGCTGTATATTCAGAATCCATGTTCGCGTATCTGTCGTTTTACACTATGCTCGGAAGTATGAAATGCATGTCTGCTATTTCTTTTCCACTTGCTCTGTCAACCTTGGTGAGATCGAACGGTGTTGTTAATATTGGCTTTCCCGTGTATTTCGGGTTTAAGAATCTATATGATTCCGCATTGGGAGCAACACAACGAAAGCGCAACATTCTGTCGACCGTCTGGCATATCTTAAAACTCATGACATTGAATAATTTTTTCATTGTGTTGAGCACGATAATTATATCGGTGTCGCCGTTCGTTCTTCTACAAATATACAATTACATGAAGTTTTGCATTCTCATTAATACGTCGTTGTTGCCGACTCATATCTTACAATACGCTATAGAAAACGATCTAGTTCTACCGGGTACAGAAAATTCGGTATGGTGTAACGTTAGTGTGCCTCTAGCATATTCATATGTACAAAAAACGTATTGGAACGTTGGATTCTTGAGATATTATCGATTCAAACAAATACCGAATTTTATCTTAGCTTTTCCGACATTGCTTATCATGTTGCACTGCGTTAAAGAATTCCTCTTTGAATATAACAACGAACTGTATTCACTGGGATTATTTAACGACAAAGCGAAAAGTGAAAATACTAGAAATGTAAAGAAATATCCGCTGGATACGTTTGCCTTCATGATACATGGATTATTTTTGACCATATTTTGCTTATTCTTTGTGCATATTCAAGTTAGCACACGTTTATTAGCTTCCGCAAGTCCTTTAATATATTGGTACTGTGCGTTGATGATGTCTCATAAGTATATTGATCGTGTTGACCCGCAGTACGAAAGTAGAGAGAACGTATGCTCTAAGTGGAAAGTGTTTTTCTTATCGCAAGAACGATATACGTTGCAGGATAAGTTGGTGCTGTCTTATTTTATAGGATATACAATTGTAGGATGTTTCATGTTTTCAAATTTCTTGCCATGGACTTGATATGTCACATCTCGTATGTATATATATGCGAACTTTTTAGTAAAATAAGTTATTTCTGAATTTTTCAAACACACTTCAGTTGTTCATTTATTTGTTGAAGCTCTTGTACATAAAGAATGAATATCAAAATAAAATAAAATATATTAATATAATGTATTAAAATGTATAATCAAGAATAAAAACTATTAAACTATAACTATGTAAATAGTATCAAAGTAATAATTTATTTTTAAAAGGAAATATACTTTTATGTATGCTAAAAATATACTTACGGATATCAGGTACACAAAATTCTACAAATATATAACAATTCTAATAACAAGATATTCTCATGTTATATATTTAAGCTTATTTATTTATATAATTAACTTAATTAAATGACCTTTCTTTAATACGTTATTTTTTATGCCTCAGTATTCTGATAAATGTAAGATATGTTTGCAAACAATGAGAACATTTGTATGCTTGACTATTAGATTTACGCATAACATTTTTATTCTCCTTGTCATCTTCGATTTCATTTATGATTACACATATATTCTGATGTTGAATTTTTACTAAACTGGATAATATTGCTTGGAGACCACAAGTTTAACAATGCCATTCAGTCTTTTGCATTTTTATAATCAGTTTCTCGCTTCAATCGATTTCCTTTATACTATAATATGTTTGTACAAAAGATTTATTAATAGGTAAATTAATCAGTTGTGATGTTAAAAAAAATAATATTTAATCCTATATCATCTCGTGTGTGTTGATTGCGTCTCTACACAGACATTTGAGTGACTGTATTTTAGTGCATATTAATAAAATATTATTTTACAATCATCAGTTGTACATATTTTGTTATACAAATTCTACCTTTTACTACGTTTGGTTGTTCACTACTTTTAAAATCAAATTTGGCAGGATTAGACTCTATGCTTATTATTTTTACTGCCAACATATGTTTTTAAATCAGTTGGTAGTAGTCTTTTTTATCATATATAGTATTGTAATATGTATATATTCAATTAGTTCTTGAATAAGACTTTGTTCAATTTTATTAAAATCTTGTTTTGTATCATTTGTTTCATCAGCTATTAAAATGAGATTAATATTATTTTTAATAGAAATGAAGGAAAATTCAGCTTCATCGTGAAATACATATCTTCTTATCTTGCAATTGATGATTTAATAAGAAATCCCATTTATTCCTTAAGTGGCTTTTATTAGTAAAGTTTGACCAGTATTAGGAACAGAGAATTCTAGCATCAGCCATGAATCATATGCTATTCTGTAACATTTATATAATGCATGATATAAATTAGTAAAAATGCACAAGTGTGAAATCAAATACTTATATAGAAAATGTAGTTAGTATCTCGCGTGTGAATAGCAGTAATGTTTATGTAGCAGATATTCTCAGTAGTATTTAGTATTTACCAAATATGGTTTAGTAGTTTCCAAAAGAGAGCTGCCAATAGATTATAAAGCATTGCTCATATTTGATAAATTGTTACGAAATCATAAGTAAATAAGATAATTGTAAATAATCTTACAGATATGCTAATATTTGATGTTTAGGGCTGACAGGAGTTTTGCTTTTAACCCTTTGCACTCCGCGCGTTTTCTTATCACTGCCTACTGTGGTAACTCCGGCAACACTTTTGCAGTGGAGCGTCTGGGAAAGAGAAATTTTACTTTGAACGGAAAAAATTACAAGTGCTTGTAATTTCAAAAAGCAACTGGAGTTATTGATGTTAATACTAGAATGTCTCCACAGCGGAGCCACCAGAATTACTGAAATAAATGATGGATGTCTCCACAGCGGAGCGCTAAGGGTTAAAACCTCATATCGATATCACATCCACTTTTTCGACTTGCAGTATTCCGGATGATTTCCAAAGAAACTCATTGAATATAATAGAACATACTGCTTCGCTTTCGTGTGAAATAATTGCTCGTTCATAGACTGAACAATAATACCAGAATATCATTATGCTATATTAGCTATGCTATATTAGAGACAATATATTTACCTTGCAATAATTAAACTCGTTGGCACAAGCAAATTGTGAATACAATTCATTCATTTAATATATGGCTCTGAGCAGAGTTATTACACTCCTTCTGCGCCAATCACGATTTTGGAAATAAAAGAGAAACAGGGACAACGCGTACGCAGTCCCCAAGATCAAAAATATGCGTAGTTACAGGTGGTCTGTTCTTTGTAGCTGCACTGTTGAACTGGTGCAATAAGTTAAAGTGAGACAAATATAAGTTTCCTCACTCTAGCTTATTGCAGAGAGAAGCCTGACAGCGGCCACGTCGATGTTTTTGGCGACATGCATTTTGATGACTGATTTTAACGCCATCTGCGCCCATTTATAGCCGGGAACCAGAGAGGAAGCTGAGAGCGGCCAACACGGCGCTTTCGGCGACACCGATTTCTCGCACTGGAAATGGGCGCCATCTGCATCCATTTTGAGAGGAGAACTATGCTACATCCACTTTTAGGTCTTGGTGGTAAAATGCATGTGGTGGAAGTCGGTGCTAAATCCACTATCAGGCGGTTTATCTCCGTGCTGCAACCATAGTTATTATCTCTATGCCAGACTATGCCCACAGGTCTAAAAAGAACGGGGGGCGGGGGAGAGCAGGGAAAATAAAAGTACATATTAAATATCATATCCTCTACATACATGTTGTCGTATCAAAGTCTCCTGTATAATAAACGATTTGATACGTCTGGAGACGCATGATGTATCGTTGCTCGTGTCCCGTTCCCTTCGTTCTGCTTCTCAATTCAGCATCCCGTCCGCTCCGGACATTCGCTAGTAGCAGGGACAATGGTATCTCTAGCCGTTTAGGAGATATCGAAGATTAAAGTTTTCCAACATTTCTCCGTTGACATCTCCGCTTCTACTGGGAGTAGAGAGTCGTCCATGTAGTCCAAAATGTAGGGTTCTGAAAGGACCTTATTTTGGTGCCGGAAGCAGGCCTGTATCTCTAACCGTTTAGGAGATATCCAAGATTAAAGTTTTCCAACCTTCCTACGTCGAAATCCAGCCTTCCTTCGTCGATATCTCCGCTTATACTGGGAATAGAGAGTCGTCCATGTAGTCGAAAATGTAGGGTTTTGAAAGGACTTTAATTTGGTGCCAGAACCAGGCCTGTATCTCTAACCGTTTAGGAGATATCGAAGTTTAAAGTTTTCCAGCCTTTCTCCGTCGATATCCAGGCTTCATTCGTCGATATCTCCGCTTCTATTGGGAGTAGAGGGTCGTCATTGTAGTCCAAAATGTAGGGTTTTGAAAGGGCTTTAATTTGGTACCTGTCCGAAGCCTGTATCTCTAACCGTTTAGGAGATATCGAAGGTTAAAGTTTTCTAACCTTTCTCCGTCGATATCCAGCTTTCATCCGTCGATATCTCCGCTTCTATTGGGAGTAGAGGGTCGTCATTGTAGTCCAAAATGTAGGGTTTTGAAAGGGCTTTAATTTGGTACCTGTCCGAAGCCTGTAACTCTATCCGTTTAGGAGATATCGAAGGTTAAAGTTTTCTAACCTTTCTCCGTCGATATCCAGCCTTCATCCGTCGATATCTCCGCTTCTATTGGGAGTAGAGGGTCGTCATTGTAGTCCAAAATGTAGGGTTTTGAAAGGGCTTTAATTTGGTACCTGTCCGAAGCCTGTATCTCTAACCGTTTAGGAGATATCGAAGGTTAAACTTTTCTAACCTTTCTCCGTCGATATCCAGCCTTCATTCGTCGATATCTCCGCTTCTATTGGGAGTAGAGGGTCGTCCATGTAGTCCAAAATGTAGGGTTTTGAAAGGGCTTTAATTTGGTACCTGTCCGAAGCCTGTATCTCTAACCGTTTAGGAGATATCGAAGGTTAAAGTTTTCTAACCTTTCTCCGTCGATATCCAGCCTTCATCCGTCGATATCTCCGCTTCTATTGGGAGTAGAGGGTCGTCATTGTAGTCCAAAATGTAGGGTTTTGAAAGGGCTTTAATTTGGTACCTGTCCGAAGCCTGTATCTCTAACCGTTTAGGAGATATCGAAGGTTAAAGTTTTCTAACCTTTCTCCGTCGATATCCAGCCTTCATTCGTCGATATCTCCGCTTCTATTGGGAGTAGAGGGTCGTCCATGTAGTCCAAAATGTAGGGTTTTGAAAGGGCTTTAATTTGGTACCTGTCCGAAGCCTGTATCTCTAACCGTTTAGGAGATATCGAAGTTAAAGTTTTCTAACCTTTCTCCGTCGATATCCAGCCTTCATCCGTCGATATCTCCGCTTCTATTGGGAGTAGAGGGTCGTCATTGTAGTCCAAAATGTAGGGTTTTGAAAGGGCTTTAATTTGGTACCTGTCCGAAGCCTGTATCTCTAACCGTTTAGGAGATATCGAAGGTTAAAGATTTCTAACCTTTCTCCGTCGATATCCAGCCTTCATTCGTCGATATCTCCGCTTCTATTGGGAGTAGAGGGTCGTCCATGTAGTCCAAAATGTAGGGTTTTGAAAGGGCTTTAATTTGGTACCTGTCCGAAGCCTGTATCTCTAACCGTTTAGGAGATATCGAAGGTTAAAGTTTTCTAACCTTTCTCCGTCGATATCCAGCCTTCATCCGTCGATATCTCCGCTTCTATTGGGAGTAGAGGGTCGTCCATTGTAGTCCAAAATGTAGGGTTTTGAAAGGGCTTTAATTTGGTACCTGTCCGAAGCCTGTATCTCTAACCGTTTAGGAGATATCGAAGGTTAAAGTTTTCTAACCTTTCTCCGTCGATATCCAGCCTTCATCCGTCGATATCTCCGCTTCTATTGGGAGTAGAGGGTCGTCATTGTAGTCCAAAATGTAGGGTTTTGAAAGGGCTTTAATTTGGTACCTGTCCGAAGCCTGTATCTCTAACCGTTTAGGAGATATCGAAGGTTAAAGTTTTCTAACCTTTCTCCGTCGATATCCAGCCTTCATCCGTCGATATCTCCGCTTCTATTGGGAGTAGAGGGTCGTCCATGTAGTCCAAAATGTAGGGTTTTGAAAGGGCTTTAATTTGGTACCTGTCCGAAGCCTGTATCTCTAACCGTTTAGGAGATATCGAAGGTTAAAGTTTTCTAACCTTTCTCCGTCGATATCCAGCCTTCATCCGTCGATATCTCCGCTTCTATTGGGAGTAGAGGGTCGTCCATGTAGTCCAAAATGTAGGGTTTTGAAAGGGCTTTAATTTGGTACCTGTCCGAAGCCTGTATCTCTAACCGTTTAGGAGATATCGAAGGTTAAAGTTTTCTAACCTTTCTCCGTCGATATCCAGCCTTCATCCGTCGATATCTCCGCTTCTATTGGGAGTAGAGGGTCGTCATTGTAGTCCAAAATGTAGGGTTTTGAAAGGGCTTTAATTTGGTACCTGTCCGAAGCCTGTATCTCTAACCGTTTAGGAGATATCGAAGGTTAAAGTTTTCTAACCTTTCTCCGTCGATATCCAGCCTTCATCCGTCGATATCTCCGCTTCTATTGGGAGTAGAGGGTCGTCATTGTAGTCCAAAATGTAGGGTTTTGAAAGGGCTTTAATTTGGTACCTGTCCGAAGCCTGTATCTCTAACCGTTTAGGAGATATCGAAGGTTAAAGTTTTCTAACCTTTCTCCGTCGATATCCAGCCTTCATTCGTCGATATCTCCGCTTCTATTGGGAGTAGAGGGTCGTCCATGTAGTCCAAAATGTAGGGTTTTGAAAGGGCTTTAATTTGGTACCTGTCCGAAGCCTGTATCTCTAACCGTTTAGGAGATATCGAAGGTTAAAGTTTTCTAACCTTTCTCCGTCGATATCCAGCCTTCATCCGTCGATATCTCCGCTTCTATTGGGAGTAGAGGGTCGTCATTGTAGTCCAAAATGTAGGGTTTTGAAAGGGCTTTAATTTGGTACCTGTCCGAAGCCTGTATCTCTAACCGTTTAGGAGATATCGAAGGTTAAAGTTTTCTAACCTTTCTCCGTCGATATCCAGCCTTCATTCGTCGATATCTCCGCTTCTATTGGGAGTAGAGGGTCGTCCATGTAGTCCAAAATGTAGGGTTTTGAAAGGGCTTTAATTTGGTACCTGTCCGAAGCCTGTATCTCTAACCGTTTAGGAGATATCGAAGGTTAAAGTTTTCTAACCTTTCTCCGTCGATATCCAGCCTTCATCCGTCGATATCTCCGCTTCTATTGGGAGTAGAGGGTCGTCATTGTAGTCCAAAATGTAGGGTTTTGAAAGGGCTTTAATTTGGTACCTGTCCGAAGCCTGTATCTCTAACCGTTTAGGAGATATCGAAGGTTAAAGTTTTCTAACCTTTCTCCGTCGATATCCAGCCTTCATCCGTCGATATCTCCGCTTCTATTGGGAGTAGAGGGTCGTCATTGTAGTCCAAAATGTAGGGTTTTGAAAGGGCTTTAATTTGGTACCTGTCCGAAGCCTGTATCTCTAACCGTTTAGGAGATATCGAAGGTTAAAGTTTTCTAACCTTTCTCCGTCGATATCCAGCCTTCATTCGTCGATATCTCCGCTTCTATTGGGAGTAGAGGGTCGGTCATGTAGTCCAAAATGTAGGGTTTTGAAAGGGCTTTAATTTGGTACCTGTCCGAAGCCTGTATCTCTAACCGTTTAGGAGATATCGAAGGTTAAAGTTTTCTAACCTTTCTCCGTCGATATCCAGCCTTCATCCGTCGATATCTCCGCTTCTATTGGGAGTAGAGGGTCGTCATTGTAGTCCAAAATGTAGGGTTTTGAAAGGGCTTTAATTTGGTACCTGTCCGAAGCCTGTATCTCTAACCGTTTAGGAGATATCGAAGGTTAAAGTTTTCTAACCTTTCTCCGTCGATATCCAGCCTTCATTCGTCGATATCTCCGCTTCTATTGGGAGTAGAGGGTCGTCCATGTAGTCCAAAATGTAGGGTTTTGAAAGGGCTTTAATTTGGTACCTGTCCGAAGCCTGTATCTCTAACCGTTTAGGAGATATCGAAGGTTAAAGTTTTCTAACCTTTCTCCGTCGATATCCAGCCTTCATCCGTCGATATCTCCGCTTCTATTGGGAGTAGAGGGTCGTCCATTGTAGTCCAAAATGTAGGGTTTTGAAAGGGCTTTAATTTGGTACCTGTCCGAAGCCTGTATCTCTAACCGTTTAGGAGATATCGAAGGTTAAAGTTTTCTAACCTTTCTCCGTCGATATCCAGCCTTCATTCGTCGATATCTCCGCTTCTATTGGGAGTAGAGGGTCGTCCATGTAGTCCAAAATGTAGGGTTTTGAAAGGGCTTTAATTTGGTACCTGTCCGAAGCCTGTATCTCTAACCGTTTAGGAGATATCGAAGGTTAAAGTTTTCTAACCTTTCTCCGTCGATATCCAGCCTTCATCCGTCGATATCTCCGCTTCTATTGGGAGTAGAGGGTCGTCATTGTAGTCCAAAATGTAGGGGTTTGAAAGGGCTTTAATTTGGGACCTGTCCGAAGCCTGTATCTCTAACCGTTTAGGAGATATCGAAGGTTAAAGTTTTCTAACCTTTCTCCGTCGATATCCAGCCTTCATTCGTCGATATCTCCGCTTCTATTGGGAGTAGAGGGTCGTCCATTGTAGTCCAAAATGTAGGGTTTTGAAAGGGCTTTAATTTGGTACCTGTCCGAAAGCCTGTATCTCTAACCGTTTAGGAGATATCGAAGGTTAAAGTTTTCTAACCTTTCTCCGTCGATATCCAGCCTTCATCCGTCGATATCTCCGCTTCTATTGGGAGTAGAGGGTCGTCATTGTAGTCCAAAATGTAGGGTTTTGAAAGGGCTTTAATTTGGTACCTGTCCGAAGCCTGTATCTCTAACCGTTTAGGAGATATCGAAGGTTAAAGTTTTCTAACCTTTCTCCGTCGATATCCAGCCTTCATCCGTCGATATCTCCGCTTCTATTGGGAGTAGAGGGTCGTCATTGTAGTCCAAAATGTAGGGTTTTGAAAGGGCTTTAATTTGGTACCTGTCCGAAGCCTGTATCTCTAACCGTTTAGGAGATATCGAAGGTTAAAGTTTTCTAACCTTTCTCCGTCGATATCCAGCCTTCATTCGTCGATATCTCCGCTTCTATTGGGAGTAGAGGGTCGTCATTGTAGTCCAAAATGTAGGGTTTTGAAAGGGCTTTAATTTGGTACCTGTCCGAAGCCTGTATCTCTAACCGTTTAGGAGATATCGAAGGTTAAAGTTTTCTAACCTTTCTCCGTCGATATCCAGCCTTCATCCGTCGATATCTCCGCTTCTATTGGGAGTAGAGGGTCGTCATGTAGTCCAAAATGTAGGGTTTTGAAAGGGCTTTAATTTGGTACCTGTCCGAAGCCTGTATCTCTAACCGTTTAGGAGATATCGAAGGTTAAAGTTTTCTAACCTTTCTCCGTCGATATCCAGCCTTCATCCGTCGATATCTCCGCTTCTATTGGGAGTAGAGGGTCGTCATTGTAGTCCAAAATGTAGGGTTTTGAAAGGGCTTTAATTTGGTACCTGTCCGAAGCCTGTATCTCTAACCGTTTAGGAGATATCGAAGGTTAAAGTTTTCTAACCTTTCTCCGTCGATATCCAGCCTTCATTCGTCGATATCTCCGCTTCTATTGGGAGTAGAGGGTCGTCCATGTAGTCCAAAATGTAGGGTTTTGAAAGGGCTTTAATTTGGTACCTGTCCGAAAGCCATGTATCGTCTAACCGTTTTAGCGAGATAGTCGAAGGTTAAGAATTTTCTAACCTTTCTCGTCGATTATCCATCATTCATTTCGTCGATATCTCCGCGTTCTATTCGGAGTAGAGGCGTCAGTCCATAGGTAGTACCATAAATGTAGGCGTTTTTGAAAGGGCTTTAATTTTGGTACCTAGTCCGAAGCCTGTATCTCTACCGTATTAGAAAGAATATCGAAAGTTTAAAGTTTTCTAACCTTTCTCCGTCGATACCAGCCTTCATAACCCGAATATCGATCCGCTTCTATTGGAAGTGGGGTCGTAAGTAGTCCAAAATGTATGGTCTTATGAAAGGGTTTTAATTTGGGTAACCTGTCCGAAGCCCGTGTACAGTCTCTAACCGTATTAGGAGAATTACGTCGAAGGTAAAGTTTCTAACCTTTCTTATCCGTCGAATATCACAGCCTTCTATCGTCTGGATATCCTCGCTTCTATTGGAGTAAGGGGTCGTACCATGTAGTCAAAATTGTAGGGTTTTTTGAAGAGGGCTTTAATTTGGTACCTGTCCGAAGGACCTGATATCTCTAACCGTAATTTAGGAGATAATCGAGGTAAAAAAGTTTTCTAACTTTCTCACGTCGTATCCAGCCCTTCATTTCCGTCGATATCCCGCTTCTATTGCGGAGATAGAGGGTTCCGTCCATGAGTTTCCAAAATGTAGGGTTTGAAAAGGGCTTTAACAACTTTGGTAACCTGTCCGAAAGCCTGTAAGTCTCTAACCCGTTTAGGAGAGATGATCGAAGGTTAAAGTTTTCTACCTTTGCCTCCGTCGATATCACAGGCCCTTCATCGTCGATATGTCCGCTTTCTATTGGGAGTAGAGGGTCGTAATTTGTAGGCCAAATGTAGGGTTTTTGAAAGGGCTTGAATTTGGTAACTCTTCGAAGCCTGTATCTCTAACCGTTTAGAGAATATCGAAGGTTAAAGTTTCTAACATTCTCCGTCGATATCCAACTTCATTCGTACGATATCTTCCGCTTCTATTGGGAAGTAGAAGGTGCGTCCATGTAGTGATACCAAATGTAGGCGTTTTGAAAAGGAGCTTTAATTTATGGTACCCTGTCCGAAGGCCTGCGTAATCTGCTAACCGTTTTAGGAGATATCGAAGGTTTAAAGTTTACTAACAACTTTCCCTCCGTCCGATTCCAGCCCTTCATTAGTGCGAAGCCGTCGATATCTCCGACATTCTATTGGGAGTAGAAAAGGGCGTCATATTTCGTAGTCCAGAAATGTAGGGTTTTGAAAGGGCTTTTAATTTGGTACCTCGTCCGAACCTGTATCTCTACCCGTTTAGAGATAAATACGGAGTTAAAAGTTTTCTAATCCTTATCTACCGTCGATATCACCTTCATCCCGTCGATATTCTCCGCTTCTATTGGCGAGTAGAAGGTGTCATTGTAGTCACAAAATGTATGGGTTTGGGAAAGGCATGTTTAAAAGTTTGGTACCTGCTCCCGGAAGCCTGTATCGTCTAACCGTTGAGGAGATATCGAAGGTAAAAGTTTCTAACCTTTCTCACGTCGATATCCAGCAGCCTTCATCTCGTCGAATATCTCCGCGTTTCTATTCGGGAGTAGAGGGTGTTCTCATGTTATGTCCTAAAATGTAGTGGTTTTTGAAAGGGCTCTCTTAAATTTGGTACCTGTCCGATGAGAGCCCTGTATCTCTAACCGTATTAGGATAGATAGTCGAAGGTTCAAGTTTTCTAACCTTTCTCCGTCGATATCCATGCCCTTCATTGTCTCGATATCTCGCGCTTCCTTATTTGGGGTAGAAGGGTCGTCCATTGTGTACCATAATATGTAGGGTTTTGTAAAAGGGGCTTTAATTTGGTACCATGTCCGTAAGCGCCGTGTAATCGATATCTCACATAAATTTTGTTGACCTTTTAAAGGAAATAATCGGGAGATAGGGCTCTTAAAAAGTTTTTGAACTTCGTGAACACGTCTTAGTTATCTTCCGTGATTCGATCAGTCGCAAAAGGAAGCCCACTGTCGGTCATGTCGTCGATATCTTCCGCTGTTCTATTGGGAGTAGAGGGGTCGATCCCATAACGTAGTCCAAAACAATCGTGGTTTGAAAGGGATTTAATGTTGAGTAACAACCTGTCGAAGCTGATCTCGCGTAAGCCGTATTTATGGAGATAAACGAAAGTTAACAGTTTTCTTAGACCTTATCATCCGGTCGAATTATCCAGCTTGCATCCGATTCGATATCTCCGCTTCTATTGGGAGTAAGGGTCGTCAATTGTAGTTGTCCAAAATTGTAGGGTTTATAGAAAAAGTGGCTTAATCAAGTTTGGTACCCATGTCCGTAAGCCTGTATCTCTAACACGTATTACGAGATATCGAAGGTAAAATATTTTTTCTAAACTTCTCGGGTCGATATCAACCTCATCTCGTCGATATCTTTTCCGCTTTCTAATTGACGGCAGTTTAGGGTCGTCCATGTAGTACAAAAATGGTAGGGATTTGAACTGAGGGCTTTAATTTGGTACCGTACATGGTTCCGTAAGGCCTGTATCAGATTCCCAGATCCAGTAGGTCAATACGCGATGTTAGCGGAAATCTCGAAAAAGGTATATTTTCAACAACACTTTTCTTTGCGGACGGAGCGTCATACAAGATGTACATCTTAGTGCTCTCGTATTCGTTCGATACCGCTGCAACCTCTCATGCCGATACGGATGACGAATAATCCGCCGCTGCAATCCGCGTTTCCGCTACCTATTGCGGCAATATCAGTTACGGCAGAGGCGTCTCAATTAGTGTAGATGTGTCCCTAAATGTAGAGTTTGAAAAAAGGGCGTTTTACCTTTGCGAACGTAGTAACCCTGTCCGAAGCCTGTAGTTCATCCTGAATAAACGTCATAGGGAGATAATC
>NW_020230276.1:0-14745 GCF_003227715.2 Harpegnathos saltator
AGACGGCAACAACAAAACGTGTGATCGTTCCGGAAAACCACCGGCAGCGGACGGGAAACTCGTCGCACGATTACAGATCGCAAAGAACAGGTAGCTAGTAATCACCGTCGTGGACGGCCTGGTAAACTAACTTACGAATTCGGCAGGAGCTTCTCGGTTGATCCCTCTCGGAAAGAACTATCTGCGGAGACGGAACTCTGGAGACTTCCCTTTCGTCATAATCTGCCGGATTATATACCCGAGATTTTGGAGCTTCGGTTTCTTCGCCCTTAATCGGAGATAATTCCGCTTTTTAGTCGGAATTAATCGTGATTATGCGGCGTTTGCTGAAGATGGCTTCGGCGATGCCGCTAGCTCGGCTCGGCGGCACTGTCCCGAGCGTCGTTGCCTGGTGGTCGGCATGTTCGGCTGAGCGCGACGTTTAGGCGCGGTGTCAGCCGGGTCGGGGTGTGCGCCTCAGCTGACTGCCGCATGCTGTTAGGCGGCAGTCAGCGTAACGGCGTAAAGATTTTTACGTCGTTACACATATATCTATAATGTATCTTAGCAAAATTATATTGTAACATATTATAATATATCTTACTTATATTTATTGTAACATTTTGTCAAAATGTACAAAATTGTCATTTTACATATAAAGCTTGTTTGTTTCAATTAAGTAATAGCTCTTTAGCTTTGCAGATAAATCTTTCTCTTTTTTTTTGTGTTATCCTTAGACTACTAATTACCAGATCTGATGATATTAGAAGATACTGCATAATATTTTCTTAGTTGTTCGCGCGATGCATTCTGCTACGTTGGCACGAGATTTCCTAAAAATCTTATTGCTTGCTTTTGCGCTTTTCCGAGAAGTAGCCAATGAAAAATAATACAAAATTAAAAAAATAATATTGCAAATATTATTTAATTTCAAAAAAGACAAAAAATATACTAAACACCTTAGCACATGACGAATCATCAGATAAAAGGAGATAAGTATTACCATCATTAATACAGCCAGTTCACACGATTGACTTTAATCCGTTATTTTCATCTGAATACTGACTTGATATGCTGTCACCTATATCAAGATCAACTATGGAATTCATAAATAATCCAACAATATATGTTACATATATATATTATATTTATTACATATATATATTATATTATATTACATATATATATTATATATTATATATATATTGTATACGTATATTGTATACATATTGTATACAATATGTAATATGTATACGCAAACTCATTAATAGAATACATTGATAATGTGAGATATCAGGCAGGTATAAAAAATATCGGGCCACTGGAGATCCTATCCACTGGCAAAAACTGAGAATTTCGATCTTACATATGTATCTTGGAGGCCTTAATAGCCCGTATAAAATTTGTCCGATCCAAAAATATTCGATATTTTTACAGGTTTATACATTTGACAAATTTGCGCGTCCGCCATTTTGAATTGAGGGCCTAATTTATAAAACAGGCTCGATACGATTGTAGAGCAATTCATCGCGAGTAAATAAAGAAAAGCATGGAAATCGGTTAAGAATTACGCCGTCTAGCGATTTTTGTCTACAAAAAGATCCATATGTCCCACTGTGCGTCGTCGAAGCCGTCGCGACGGATCGTCGCGCGGTCGTCGAGACGGCGACGAACGATCGCGCGACCGACGAGTCGATCGGTGGAGACGACGCGACGGACAACGCGCTGTTCCGCGAATCGCGCGAGCGAACAGGCCGATCGGCGAATCAACGGTGGAACTGTACGCGAAGCACGTGCGCGTGACGCTGCGGACGATCGGTGTGCGACAAACGCTCAAGCTGCACAACTCGTTCGGCCAGAAGGGCTTCGCCCATTACACCGATCTCAGCGATCTCGAGACGGATCAGGGGAAACACGTGGATCTGGTGTCGATCTACAGTCTGCTCGGACGATTCGCTTGCACAGTTGCTCGAACAGCGCGATGACTGTCGATTCGTTTTCTCGCGACGGACCGGCATGTGCGTGGATACCGGCGACTACGGGTACTTCTTCGTCAGCGACGATTCAGCGCACAATTTCATCTACAGCGTCAAACACGAAGGCGAGAATCCGATGCGCCTGTGTAAGCTCACGTACGACAGTTTTCTGGAGAACGGTATGTCCAGTGCGGCGCTGGCGAAAGTCAGTGAATTCGAGTGCGGCATAACGAATCCGTACGTCGGTCTGCCGCGAAACGTCTCGCGGGTGCTGGATTGTTACGGCGTGTACGATCGACGCGTTCACCTGGAGTCGCAGATTCTACTGGTCTCGCGACGATGAATGCTCGATCGCGCGATGGTGCGAGCCATCTGACGTGTGGTCGGTGAACGAGACGACAGCGCCATCGTCGCGTCGACGACACGGAAACGACGCGCGTCTCGACGCGACGCGGAGCGCGACGCGGCGAACGAGCGACCGCGAGGAAAGATTGCGTCGCGCGGAAGGTGCGCCGAACAAGCGAACGCGGAGACGAACGCGTGACCGTGAAGCGCGCGCGCGCGCGACGTCTCTGCACGCTAAACGAACGCGATCGCTCGAGCGAACGACGAATTGCGCGAAATCGACGCGCTGCTCGACGAGCTCTCACCCCGACGAGAGAGTTCGGCGCCGACAACGAACGCTCGTTGCAACAAGATCAGCGAGGCGCTTTGGCGTGCGTGGCGCGTTCGTCGCTCGTGCGACGTTTGTGTCGCGAATTATCGTCCGTCGGGACGTTCGTCGCTCCCGACGACGATGCCGACGACGCCTCGACGACGCCGGTGTCGCGACTGCGAGCGTTGTGCTTGCGGGCGTTCGCAGCTAGCGTTCGCTTGGACGAGCGCCTCTGGCTGTCCCGATCGAACGTAGCCGCAGCCTCGCTGAGCACCAAGTTGCGACTGTCGATCGACGACGCGGACGACGCGACGGCCGCAAACGACCGAATCGGCGCGTATTGTTACGACGACGGGACGAGTACCGACGACCGCGACGTCGCGATGGACGACACGCCCTCGGCGTGGCTGCGACTGTTGATGCTGATCGAGCGCAGCGACGAGGTGTCGGGTCGCGTCGACGAGAGAGTCGCGACGAGTCGGTTCGCGACTCTGCACTCGCGGGTCTCGTGCGAGTATGATCTGCGCGACTGCGTCACACTGCTGATCGCGCGATCGTATGTCACGCGAAGGGCGCTCGAGGTGATCGCGTCCGCCGGCGAGCGACTCGCCCGTCTGAGCGACGAGGTGGCGCGATCGCGCGCCGAACACGACGCTCTGCGCGACAAACTGGCGCGATCGCGCGAAGGCGCGAACGCGGAGGATCGCGAATATTAACGGAGTGCGACAAGGCGCGTAAATTGCGCGCGGTCAACGAGGCGCTGAACGCGCGCGTTCGGTTTGAGCGAGAACGCGTTGCGAATCGAGCGAATCTGATCATAAGCGAGATCGTCGACGGTATACGGGCAGTGGCCGATTCTGTGGAACGTGGTAGACAGCGCGAACTCGCGGAGCTCCAAACCTCCCGGCAACCACTCCTGGCGGCACGCGACGACGCGCTGAAACTGGTGTTTCGGACGCTTCGCGCGATGGACATGACCACTGCGGGAGTGAACGATTCGGACGCGTTCGACGTCGCGTTAAGCGCGGAGTCGGATCTGCGCGCCACGTTGGCGCGATGCGCGACCAGAGGAGCACTCGTGCTGTTGACCGAGGGCGGAGTGGCTGACGTCGAGGCGACCTCGGCGTTGCGAGAGTCGACGGACGACGACGACGACGATCGAGAAGACGAGGCCGCGGAACGCTTGGCCGTCGAGTTGCGCGCCATGTCTCGATGTGACGCACTGAAGCGATCGCGCAATCACGAATTCGCCTCGGCTCTGGCAGAACTGACCGCCGCGCGGAGCAAACGCGAGACGCTTCTGCGCACGCGAGACGTGCTGACGTCTTGCTGACGGCTTGACCCGTTTACGGCGGGTTATTGCGCCGTTACGCGCTGTGGTATTCCTACGTCATCGACATGGGCCGGTACGAGAGCGTGGTTCCGCATCGAATCCGAGAGCGACATTGGCCGTCGACGTCGACGGGTGTCGCGACCATCGCCGATTGGTCGCGCGAGCTCGGTCGGGACGCTTACGACGCGATGGTGCGTTCGGTGACGCGTCGAAAACCGCGAGCGACGAGAGCCGGGAACGGGTCGGCGTGCAACTGCGGCGGCGCGTTCGCCGTGCTCAACGATCTAGTCGAACTGCGGCACGCGTACGACGACAGCGGTGACGACGAGTACCGAGAGCGCTGTCGTTACGTCGAGATCAACAACGCGATCGAGCTGTGGCGCGAGATCGTCGACTTCGAACGCACCGCTTACGCCGTCGAGATCGGTGAACGCGGTCGGTACGGTCGTGCATGCGATCTCGACGCGACGCGCTGGCCGTCGCCGTTCCCGAGCATTTCGCTGGCTGATCGGATCGGACTGCGTTTCGCGTTTGTTGCGCCTCGGCGCCCTTCTCCGATCGCCCGCCCACCGTCGAGGCTCTGCGGATCGTGGAGTACTCGGTTCGAACGAAAGAGGCATACTGACGCGGGTCCGCCGACGCGAACTGATCTCGAGCGGTTCCAATCGCGCGTGATCGCGACATCTGTTTTCTCGCGACTCACGCAGAACCGCGCGTCGCGATCCGTTCGCGAGCGGATCCCATTTTCGCGCGGGTTGCGAGAAATAGGTATCGCGAGCGGATCCCATTTTCGCGCGAGTTGCGAAAAATAGGTGCTGTCTCTAGGATTCTCTATGGATCCTAAAAATCGTCAAAGAAGCTCGAATCACCGTGTTTTCGTTCGGTTTGACGGAAACGGGGTGGCGCGCGGATTCTCGAAGGGATCCTAAAAACGCGCGATCGACTGAGCGATCGTGCGAAATAGGAATCCTATTTTCGCCGGAGCAACGGACGCTCGCGCGAGAATAAGATTCCTCGCTTACCGAGCGATCGCGTGAAATAGGACGATCAGTTCGCGAGAGAGAGAGATAAGACGATCGAGCGCGCGAAACGGGAACCTAACAAGGGCGCAAGCACGACCGTGCACATCCTGGTGATCGTCGCGCTCATCGTCGCACTCATCATAGCGTTGATCTACCTTGTCGGGCGGGCGAAGGTTCGGAGCAACGATCGAATGAAGCAGGTGTTCAACGGCGAGACGTTGGACACGCTGCGCATCGGTGTCGCTGTTACAGCCGACGAGATCAGTAAGTCTGTAATCTCGGGACCCGTGTCCGCGCTGTTGTTTCCCTCGAAGCAGACCTCGCGCGATTCGCCGTCGCGATGAGCGCGTCGCACGGCGCGACCACCTCGCGTTCATTCCGCCGTCGAGACTACCACGTACGAGAGCGACCGACGAATTCGTTCGAGATTACAACGAAGAGGCCCGATCGATCGTGGAATTGGAGCGCGCCGACAATGCTACCGCGGCCGACAAGCACGTGGCTCTCGGTACGATCGTGGCCCGATACGCCGCCACGTACGATCCATCGTCGATCCGGCGGACAGACAGTTTCTGCACAGCGAAGTGGTGGCCCGATGCATGCAGGCTTTCGTGCTCCATGCAACTGAGCAGTTTCGCCGATCTGGCGATGACGTTCGGCGTCACGAGGAACATACGCGCAAACATCAAGCGCGCGCGTCGTCGCTTGGACGACGCGCGCGACACCGGCGACTCTGCGGACGCCGACGCCGATCTGCGCGTGCACACCAATGGACTGTACGAGTACATACCGCACGAGAGTCTGAACCAACGACGAGCCGGAGAGCGCCCTGTTGGCGGACGAGACGATGGAGCGACGACCGAGTACGCGGTCCAGTGCGAACGTAATTCTGTACGGACCACCTGGCACCGATAAAACCGCGGCCGCTCGAGCAGTGGCCTGGTCGCTTGGATTGAATCTGGCGTTCGTCAACGCGGAGAACCTGCTGTCGGCCTACCGTTCGGAGACCGAGAAGAACCTGCGCTCGCTGTACCGGAAGATGCGCACTCTCGTTCGCACCACCGGTCGCAACGTGGTGCTGCTGCTGGACGAGGTGGACGGACTGGTGAAGAATCGCAGCGGTGCCGTAACCAGCGGCGAGTACAGCCTGCTCACAAGATTTCTCACGATTCTCGAACCGATCGACGGGACGGACAACTACGGCGTGTTCAGCATCTTCACGACCAATCGTCTGAGCAATCTGGACGACGCGTTTCGTCGTCGGTGCGCCGCCGTGTTTATGGTCACGTGGGTACGCGGGAGGCCATGATGCGATTGTTCAACGCTTTTCTGCACCGATCGATCGACTACGCGAGGCACTAGATTCGCCAGTCGGGACTACGAATCGGAGATTCGTCGAACATGTCGTCACTGGGTGCCCGGAGACTTCGCGCGCTTCAAATGCACGTGGAACCGTCACGCCTGCATCGTTACTTCGAACGATCCAACACCACGTACGAGGACTTTGTGACCAAACGTCTGGCGACGCAAGGCGACGACGCCATCGGTAACGGTCGCGATGATCAAGAGCTACGCGTGACTCTGCCGTTGCTATCGTACACCGAGATACTGGCGCACGCAGCGCGTTACGAACCGGTGACCCCGCCCGACAAGTACGGCGAGTACGATCCACCGCCGGTACGATGGGACGGGAACGATGACGAGGATGGGTGAACCTGTAGTAGTAGGAAATAACAATAAATGACTCGTCGTGGCTGCTGACGCCTAGGTGTATCGTTTAATCGACCTCTTTCCTTCAGGTGCATGTGCATATAAGTGCATATACGTGCGTGTGTCACAAAAACGCAAAGAGATACGGCGCGTGAACGCGCGCTCGATCATCGAGGTATGTACGACGCGGCGCGAGAGCCGCCGCTACGAAGCGATCGTAGTAGTAGTAGTAGTAGTAGTAGTAGTAGTAGTAATAGTAGTCCAGGTGAGATTCGTTTCGCGTATATTTCTCAGAGCGAGCACTAGGATCGAGTTCAGACGTTCGAAACGTTCTCTGGCGAATCGCAGAACTCGGCGACAGGATTGAACCGCAAGCCGCGCGGACACTCGACGACTCTGGGTTTCGCCCGCATATTTCGCTCGAGCGTCGACGGTTCCGTAACGGCGACGGTTGTGATGGTCGTTCTCGCGGTCGTCGCGAATAACGGTCGTCGCAATCGTCGCGAATGACTGTCGTCGCGTCGAACCGCAGACGAGGGATGCGGCTGTCAGTAGTGCAACGATCCTAGCGATGGCGATCGATGTCCGGCCCATGGCGAATCGCGCACCGAGTGGCGTTTGTTCCTTCGAACGTGTGTCGACGAGTAACGCGCGTACGTACGATTGAGAGTCGATGATTTTCGCCGGAAGCGTTCGCGACGAGACATCGTCGCGAACGCTTCCGGCTCTACATGACACCCGGATATCGTAACCGCCAGACGACGACGTCGCGCCGCGCGAACATCGAACGAGGAACGAGATCGCGCGATCAGAACGCGCAAACACAGCGGAACCTCGCGCGCGAGTCGTTCGCACCGTTCGCTAACGACGAACGCTCTTGTGTGTGCACAGATGTCGAACGCGAGACGGCGACGCGACTGCGGCGACCGAGAGGCGCTGTCGTCGAGCTTCGAGATGCGACGTTGGGGTCGACGATGGTGGCGACGACGGCGGTAGCGACAGCTGTGACAACAGAGACGGCGCCGACGCGAGCGAGGACGACGTCGTCGATCGTCGCGCGCTCGCGATAGATCGTCGGCGCTTGCGCACCCCCGATCGAGTGGCTCTGGTGCGACTGTGGTATCGTTGCGACGGTAACGTGAGTCGCGTCATGTCGCTTTGAAGACGGTCGCGCGACCGTGACCTCGACGGAAACGACGCGCTGAGTCGTCGGCGTTCGGTATGCAGTCGCACCGTTCTGGCCACGATGCGACGTTTTCGCGAGCTGGGCAGCGTGCGCGATCGACCGCGACCCGGTCGGCCGCGCAGTGTGCGCACCAACGCTACCATAGAGCGAGTGCGCGACAGCGCGTCGCGCAAACCCATGCTCTCGACGACAAAACGCTCGCGGGCACTGAATCTGTCGCGCTCCTCTCTCATGCGCATTCAGCGACTGGATCTGCGCGTGCGGGCGTACAAGGTGCAACTGGCGCACACATTGACGCAGCCTGACACGGAGTAACGACTCGCGTTCTCACGGCGTTTCCTGCGACAGGTCACGCGTGATCGTTCGTTCGTACATCGTCTCATAATGGGCGACGAGGCGCATTTCGATCTCTCCGGCGCGGTGTTCAATCCGCAGAACGTGCGGTTCTGGGTCGCGCAGAATCCGCGATTGTGGCGACCACGAAGCGCGCACTGCGCGAAGCGTGCACGTTACCGTGTGGTGCGGCGTGTCCAGCAGCGGCGTTCTCGACCAGTACTTCTTTGAGGACGTGGCGACGCGACGCAGCGCGAGCATCACCGGCGAGCGGTATCGCAAGATGATCGAAAATTACGTCGTACCGCTGCTTCGAGGTCGACGATCGTCGTTACAATCCGCGTCGGCATCGCCGAGACGACGGTTGGTGGTGGTGGTGGCAGAAGGATAGCGCTACCACGCACACCGCTCGGGACACCATGGCGGCGTTGCGTCGCGTCTTCGGTCCAAATCGTCGGATCTTTCGCGGCTCCAGATTCCCATGGTCGCCGCAATCACACGATCTCTCGGCGGCCGATTACTTTCTCTGGGGCTATCTGAAGGATCGCGTATACTACGATCACGTCGAGCACCGACGCGCCGGTGACGTCGACAGCGACGATCGGCACGGCCGACGACCGCGCACGATTGATGAACTGAAGGCAGCCATCGTTCGCGAGGTCGACGCGCTCATCGAACCATCCGCGCGATCGTTGCTCCGCGCCGTGGTGGAGAATCTGGTCGCTCGAGCGAGAGTGTTCGTATGAACGCGGCAGTCACTTGCCGGACGTGATATTTCACACGTGAAGCGACGGCGGGACGAACGATCGCGGTGGCGCGTACGACGCGATCGGCACCGTCGTCGCGAACTCGGCGCTCGGCGCCAGAAGGCGCCGCGCGTACACCGCGATCACGAGCGCCAGGATAAACAGCGCACCGCCGAACAACCACGGTAAAACGCTTGCGCCGGTGGCTAAACTGTTCTTCGCCATCCCCGCAATCGACACGCTCCGAAGGCGTTGTCCACTGTGGACCCTACAAATTCCTGCAGCGCGTCCAAAGCGTCCATTTTTTCGCAGAGCACGTAAGCGTTCTCGGCCAATTTCTCCTTGTCCACCCAATCGACGTTGCGCAGGTCGGTCTCGTTCCAGTCGCAGTGCACGCAATACGGCGCTTTGCGCTCCGCGGCTGCGCGATCGCACTCGTTCTTGCGGACTCGCATATTCTCCCACAGGTCGGCGTCGCGATACGCGGTCGCGAGCGGCTTCGTCGCGAGAGAACGCCAATTCGCGCAATAGTACTCTACCGCGAGCGACACGGGACAGGAACAGCCCGTGACTCGGCAATTGCTCACGCCGTTGGTGATATCTCGCGTGTGCACGTAACATCCCATGTTCGCGGCCGCGTGCTCGATGGCCACTCCAGCCAAATACGACAATCCGATGCCGGCCGCGATCAACGAGCTGCCGAGACAGAGAATCTTCTTCGTTCGCGACGTTATGCTGAGAAGCGCGTTGGCTCGATTCAGAGTCGTCGAATCGGAGTAAATCACGCGCTCCAGCGTCACGGCGCTCTCGATTCGTTCGGTTCGCGCGACGATTTTTCGTTCGATCAGCGTTTTGCGATGACGCGTCAGATACTCGGTGCGATGAGCGATACTGGTGTCGGGAAAATGTATCGACGCTACGTCGTCCAGGTGTCGGAAGAAGAAGCTTCGAACGGCGGATAACAACGCGGCGCCGGTCGCTGCCTCGAACGCGTCGACCGATCTGGCGGTGCGCAGCATCGCCGTGAACTCGGGGGCTTCCACGCGACCGCCGAGCATCACCAGCTCCTCGCCGTTCTCGGCGTTTGGTCGTCGACAGCGACGAGAAGCGCGCGACGAGAGATCGCACGCGCTTTCCCAGCATCGACAGCGGCCTTCCACCGAGTGACCTTCACCGCGAAAGAAACGCCCACCGCGTGAAACGCGCGAGTCGCGTTCGCTATGAAACGGCGCAGAGCCGTACCTACGGACGACATGGTGCTCGCGACGCACCGGATACGAATGGGGAGAAGGAAGATCGAGGGATCGAACGGGCGATCGAACGAAACTATGTCGCGCTTTTCCTCTCTTCATTCTCATTTATCGTACACACGCACACTCAGGTCTCAAATTTTTTCGCAAGACGCGCAGTTATCAATTCGAAACGCCGATGTCGCTGGTTCCTCTACAACGGACAATCCGTCGGTCGCGACGGACGTCGCCATCGGCCGTCCTCGTTCTCGTCCGACATCGAAAACCGAGGGTCGCTGCGTTCCTCGGGGTCTCGCTCGTCGAAACGATCATCCTCGAGATACGGATATTCGGGCGATCGAATCGCGATGTCCTCGGTGAGCGACGCGATCGTCGCATCTTCGAGCCACGACGACGGTTGGGTTCGCGAGCGCGACGGATCACCGTCTTCGCGCGACGCGAGCGTGTAATCGCCCGTCATCGTCGCGGCGACGCGAGGTCGCGACCGTTGACGCGACCCGCTATCGCCTCCCGAGATAGCAATCGCGTCGTCGACGATCGTCGCGGCGCGTCGTCGTCGCGCGGACGACGATTCTCGCTTCCCTCGAAGACGATTCGCGACCGCGCGAGATTCCTTTTCTTCCGTGGAGACGATCGCGTGTTCGAGAAGACGCGACAGCAGGACGGTGTCGTCGGTGTCGTCGTCCTCGCCTGGCGGTTTCGTCGCGTCGTGGACCTCGGTGGCGCTGATCGCGACAGCAGGATCACGTCGTCGCGAGGAACGTTCTCGACGCTAGTCGTCGCGGCGCCGATCGCGATCGACGCGATCGCGCGCGTCTCTCGCTCTGGCGATGCACGATCGCAACTATCGCGGTCGTCGGTCGATGAGACTCGCGACTCGATATCGGCGACGACGATGTCGACGGACGCGTCGCGTTCGTTCGCGACGCCGTCGAACCGAGGTTTGTCGACGTTCGAGGAGCGATCGATATCGCCGCGCGTCCCACCGCCGCCGTCGTTCGAGACGCCATCGTCGCCGCGTTCGGTTCTCGCGTCGAACGAACGCGCGGCGACTCGCTCGCCTCGCTCGTCGTTCACGGCGGTCACGGTTCGATTCTCGCTCGCGCCGGAATCGCTGCGACGATGGAACGATCGCGTCGATGCATCCGCGGTGTCGTCGACTGCTCGCTTTCGTTTGACGAACATGTCCACGCACGTGTTGACGGCGTCCATATCGGTCGACTCGTACACCGGCGCGTCTCTGAATAGTCGCGAGTCATTACCCACGTATTCGCGCCAGCGCCTCCAGCACGACCGAGAGCATCAGACGAAAGTACGGGTTCTCGCAGGAGCCACAGCTCGCTCTCGCGTCGTACGTTTCGCGATTCCATCGAATGTCTTTGAACACATCTTCCGTAGTGATGGAAACGGCACGCACTCCTCTGTCCAACGGAACGAGTTTGGACGCGGTGGATGCCATTACGCCGGTGCCCAATTGAACGGCGTCCCAGTAGTCAGTCGCGTCAACGACTGCACGTATACAGGGTGCCACGATTTATCTGAAGACATTGAGATATCTCGAGAACTATGCATTGGATGAAAAAAAAGTTGTTTGACGTCGCTGTCGTTTCCTCGCTGAGCGGAGTTGTTCGATTCGCCGGAAACCAGCACCGTCCTGTTCAGTCCCGTTTTTCTCGCGGTTCACCTTCGAGGTGATGCAGAATCCGTCCTGACAATTTTGACTCTTGTCGTACTGTATCAACGTTCTCTTGCACACGTCGGTGTACAGCATCAGCATTGTCGCCATCGCGCCGACGGTCGACAGATTCTCGGTCCTAGTGGTACCGTGGGAGCACAGGTTGTCGCTGTGCGCGAAATGTCCATGCATCCATACGCCGTAGGTAGCCGGTGCTGAGTGAAATCGATTGTCCTCCATACGACTGTACGACTCAGAGAACAAACGAACCGATCACTTTGCGTGAGAATGGTGCACTTGGACATCGGAACGCCTTGCACCTCGCGAGTACGATTAGACACGTGAAACACGTACAGCTCGGCCGGAGTTTGTCGAAGTATCCAACTGTAGTACTCGTTCCCACACGTTCCAATGATCAATTGATCAATTGATTGTCGAACAACTGATCGTCTCGCGACAGTCGTAGCGGTTGCGCAAAGTTTGAGTGAATCGTGATCAACCGGTGTAAAAAGTTCACGTGCAACGAGTAGATCTTCTCCCAATTGGGGCGTGTTGATCGACACCAGATATCGTTCCAAATTCGACAGATTGATATCGCGCACTGCAGGTTCGCGCTCGGACAGCTCGAAGAACGGGAGACACGCGGTCATACGATCGTCGACCGGTCTGGGATCCACCATGTAGCAGTAACTCTTGAGCCAAACGACGCTTGACCTTCGCGTTCAACGCGTAAATCGCGTCGTTCAGGAACGTCAGATTGAAGATGGCGCGCAGATGAAACGCGCAGAAACCGTTTATCACTGCCGTCGAGCCCTGACAGTACGACAGAGGCGCGAACAAGCAACAGCCGCGTCCGGGTCTCGCCGCGTTCTTCTTGCACAGATCCACGTCCGACCAAACGAGCGGTAACTTGTGACTCAGCCACACTGGCGAGACGAACTCGTCGGCCTTCGCGAGTCCGTCCTGCAGCTTCGACGGTTGCGCGGAGGAGCGAGCGACGCTTCGGCCGTCGTCCGCCGGTGACATGTCCACGTTGTCCATCACTTCGAATGCCTCGTGCTCCGACCGAGATTCGTCGAAGCGCACCTGGACGCGATCGCGCTCGCGTTCGCGTTCTGCCATCATATCCGCTCGATGCGCGTATCTGTTCTCGATGTCCGATCGGTGTGGCGTCAGAGACGACTCAACTCCTTACTGTGTACCGACGCACCGGCGAGACAATTCGATTTCGCGTCGTTCGTTACGACGGGACGGCGCGTTCTCTCGTCGAACGATGGGCGCGCCGCCGTTGTTACCTGTCGCCCGCGGTGCCACCGGTTGTTCCTCGTCCCGATCGCAACTTGTTGGCTAGAACGAGGGATGAAAAAAACAACGTGATAGATGATACGTGGAGCATCGTCGAACGCGCCGTGCGTGCGCGTGTGTCGCAACTACGGTCAGTAGGAATACGAGCAGTAGGCGGCGGCGGCCGGGCTGATGTTAGCCGCGGTTGCCGCCGCCACCGCTGAACAACCGAACAATTCCGTTTCGACGCCGTTACCGCCGCCGCTGCTATTACCGCTATTGCCGAAGCTGTTGCCTATTGTTGCTCATCTAGAAGGCTATCAGCACGATCAGCACCACCACTATCACGAAATGATAGCCATATTCTTCCATTCGTGAGACGGCATTTTTCGCGAGGACTCGATCGTTTTGCGGTGATGCGAGAGAGAGATAACGTTATCGCGTGCGCTCCGAACCTCTCTTATAGAATCTCGCTCGAAACGAACGCGCGTGCGCGCGCGCGATCGCGAAAGCTCTCGGTAACTATAAAATGAACTTGTTCGACGCGTACGATGCGCATCCAGTCGCGATCGTCGGTGACGCGACGATCTCTGCTCGGAACGATACACGCCACGACGACCGAACGCTTTTATCGCTCAGCCTCGCGAATCGAGAATCGCTCAGTGTGTTCGCCGCATTAACGACCGCGTCGACGAGCTATACTTCTCCGCGACGATCGCCGATACCATGAGCAACGACGAGAATCGGACGAATGTGACAATGGGCGCGATCCGAATAACCGACGCGTAGGATTCAAACGCTCGAAAACCGCGCGAACGCGGCCGATCGCGCGGCCGTTGTCGCTATCTCGAAATGCGCGGGGGTTCCGCGGTACGAGGATCGGTCGTCGGCGATCGAAGAAACGTCGTCCGCGAGACGACGAGGATGACGAGTGCGAGGAGGAACGAACGTCGCGCGACGATAAGAAACGCAGAACCCGAAAGCGAGACGAGTTCGTCACGATGTGACGTCGGCGACATCGTTCCTCGACGAGGCATCGGAGCGCGAGGAGGATTCTCGCGCTTCGTCGGAAGAGAGCCGCTATACTCGCGCTCGCGTGAAGCGGTAGCTGCGACAACGGCGAAGAAGTCAGCAGCGTCGACGACCCTCGCGATCACGTCGCAGCGTCGAGCCGACGAACGGACGATCGTCCGAAGAGCATCGAACTACCAGGATCAAGATCGAGGAGAACGACGCGATCGACAATATGGACGAATTGTGGAACAAAGTGGCCGATATCGCGCCGGACGACACCGTCGCGTTGAACGATATGTATCTGAAAGGCAAACGAACACATTCTGTCGAGATGGACGAAAAACGTTCGGTGTACGCTCTGCTGTCTCGACTGGACGACGACAAGTGCGCCGAACAATTCGGCGCGACGAACTCTGCCAACGGAGATGCGATGCGACGGGCGCTCGACGACGCGCTGTGGTACTTTGTGCGTCTGGACGAATCGCCCGAAGGAACAGCGATCGTTGAACATCTCGAATCAGGCGCTCGACGATCTGGCCGATAGGTTTCGCCGCCCGAGTGTCGGCTCATCGTCGGACGACG
>NW_020230277.1:0-26975 GCF_003227715.2 Harpegnathos saltator
TCATCAAAGATATAGCAACGCGTTCGGAGGTTCAATCACTGTATTACCGATAACCAAGAGAAATATATTTTCATTTACAAAGACTGTAGGAAACATGACGGATAGTAAGAATAAAATGGAAAATTGTATACAATTGCGGTTCATCGATTCGTACAAATTTCTCAGTACTAGTCTCGATAAATTGGCGTCTTTCTCGACAACGACAAATAAAAATTATTCAGTCCTAATTTTCAAATTTGTCCGACAAGGATTTTGATTTATTGACGCGAAAAGGTGTCTCCGTACGAATACCTTGATTGGCGGACAAGCTGTAGGATCGGTGTTTACCGCCGCGCGAGCCTTTTACAGTTCGTTGACGCGGTGACACGGATATCCGAGAGCGATATGTCGCGCCGCGAACACTTGGCAACGATTCGCCATTTCAAATCTTGGGCGAATATAGCGACTTATATCTGAAGATGATGTCTTGTTGCTGGCCGATATTTTCGAAAATTTCCGCAATAGTCGTATCAAAAGTTATGGGTTAGATCCCACGTATTATTATTACTTTGCCTGGTTTACGTGGGATGCCTATGTTGAAGCATACGGGCGCTAATTTCGAACTGCTCACTGATATCGATATGGTCATGTTCATCGAGGCGCGGTATTCGCGTGGTCTCAGTCAATGTTCCGGTAGATACGCCAAAGGCTAATAACAAATACATGCAGTCTTACGATCCATTGCAGCCTATCATCATACTTGATGTAACTTCGATGTCAATAACTTGTACGGTTGGACAATGTGTCAACAGTTGCCATACGCCGAATTTCGATGGGTTGATGATGTATCGAATTTCGACGTATCATCAATGCACTAGATTCACCTAATAAGGTTACATTCTGGAGAGTTGACTTAAAGTATCCGCAACGTCTGCACGACGCGCACACTGACCTATCGTTCTGTTCGACGCGGGGCAAACCGCCCAAACAAAAAGCAGGACAAGCTTCTCGCAACCTTATGCGATAAGCAGCGTTATGTGATTCATTATCGCAACCTGCAGCAGTGCGATTTTCGAGCACATGAAACGTGATATTTCTAAGTTTGATACGAGTGATTATCCCGCTGATAACGCGTACGGTATACCGCTTGCCAACAAGAAGGTACCGGGTCTGATGACAGATGAAAATAACGGAGCGATTATGACGGAATTCGTCGGACTCAGAGCAAATAAGTACGCGCTAAAGGTAGACAGCAAAAATGGCACGAAGAAGGCGAAAAGTGTCAAGACCAACGTCGTAGCGCGAACTATAATGTTTGATGATCATATGCAGCAGTGTCTGAGAGACGAGGTCGAAAAGCAACGTCGTCAGTCATGCATACGATCCAAAATGCACAAAGTCTACACCGTGTCCGAACTAAAAACTGCTCTGAGTCCATATGATGACAAGCGGTATATCGTACCAGACTCAACAGACACTTTACCATGGGGACATTACAGGATACAATTGTAAACTAAAAGAGCGATCATTGTGCATATATGTATATTGTAAAATGAAAAGCGATCATTGTATTGTATCAATATATATATTTGTTTGTAAGAAATATTGTTAACTATAATAATAATAATAATAACTATAAAAATAATAATAATAAAAGATGGTTTATTACAAGCTGTTTATAATAAGATATTGTAATAAAAAAGTGTTCATAACAAAGAATTGGTTACAATACATTTTCTTTGTGCATCCAAGAGTTGTGCAAGTCGTCAAATCCCAACCATTTCACTAAAACCTTATTGCCGCTTTTTCGCAACACCTTTTCCACGAGATGAACGTCAGGATTAGCAGCGCGATGTAGTTCGTATTCGTAAAATCCTCCGGCAATACACTTTCCGCGAGAATCCTCATGCAGATAGGTCGCTGGATTAGTTGTCTGCACTTTGACGATTTTAAACACTTGGGTTGTCCAATTCGGTGTATAGCCTTTTTCAAAGATGGTCTTGAATTTGCTCACGCGTACCAGATCACCCACTTTGAATCTCGCAGGCGCAGCGATCTTTACGTTGGTACAGACTGTGTGTAGGAGCTTATCGGCGATCTCGGATGTCACGTCGATAGGACGCATGCCGATAATTCGATGTTTCCGTATGTTGTACTCCGCGATAAGGTGCGGTAACGAGTCGATCCATTTATATGTTCTCCATTTGTATGTTCTTGTATTCAACGTAAACACACATATCGTTCTTTAACGTGCGGTTGAATCGTTCCACAACAGATGCCTTCATTACCGAGTAGAATAATGACTGATACCGTGTTTTTTAAGGAGTTTCTGCAGATCCGCATTATAAAATTCTTTTCCCTGGTCCGTTTGCAAATTTTTCGGACATCTTCCAGATTCTTGAAATATCCTGGCGAATACTGCCACTGCTTCTTTACCGCTCTTGCTCTTCATCGGTACAGTCCACGCATATTTGCTCAACACATCGATAACAGTGAGTATATAGTGGTAGCTTCTATTGAATCGCAAGTAAGGACGCATCTCTACCAAGTCAGCTTGCCAAAGATCATCGTATTCGCGCACTATGACGCGTCTACGGGGAAAATATCTTCTCGTTGGAGCGTGCAAGTCCTCCACCAACCGATGTTTTTCGTTACCAATGAGCTGCTTCTCTGAACTTTTCTTCTTTTTGTTAAATTTTGATGATTGCTTCGCCATTACAGCTTGTGATGATCCGTCTCTCGCTTATGTCGATACCATATGTCAATTTAACTGTAATATTCTACTTTTATATTTCCCTTGATTGCTTTATCTCTGAGCGTGTCCTAAAATTTGGTCTATGCTCTCATGAATGCTATTTATGCTCTGTATGTTTTCTTCCGGTAGTCTTCCAGCCAATCCTTCAATTTTTTAACATTCTCATCTACATACTGCTTCGTCTCAACGTTACTCTCATGCAGTAGAAGCTTCACAGCATTTATATTCTCATCGATATACTGCTTCTTCTCAACGTTACTTTCATGCAACATAAGTTTTACAGACTTTATATTCTCATCCACATAATATTTGTGCGCAGCGTTATTGAAGGCTTCCGGCTGCGGTACATTGCGTATCGCGTGCATTTTTGCATCGAAACATTTGCCATCACGACCTTTATTATTGGCGGTTAGACAAAGGGCATTTTCATGTACGGATCGTTTGGTTGCAACGTTGTTTAAATGATATCTCATACCTGCAACATATTCTTCCACATATTGTTTGGTTGCAACATCATTGTCGGCTTCAGGTTGCGCTACATGTTGTATCTTGCGCGACTTTGCTTCAAAAACTTTGGCGGCGTTTAAACAAAGGGCATTTTCATGTGTATAATTTTCAACGTGTTCATTCCATTGATGCGCTTCGATCGGAGAACTATTGCTGTCTGGCAACACTCCAAACTTATGCGTCGACATTTCGGAGCAAGCTGTGCCGATGCTGTACCGACTGGCTGACTGACTGACTGACTCGTGTCAGTGCAGCGCTGTTTAATTTATAATAAGACCAGCTTCGCGAAATTTTTCGATAACCGATAAAATTTCGTTGTCATGAACGTTGTTGCCGGCTTGGCATGAAGCGTCAAGCAATCGCAGACGATCCACCAGCTCGTTGGGATCATTCCAATGCACGTAATCGATATTGTTGTCATTTAAGGTCATCATAGCTTGCGATGCGTATAAACCTTTTCCAGCCACTTTATCGCTCGACGCATGCGATACTAGGGGCGCGATTATATGTTTATATTTGTGCCCCTTGCTACCGAGTATCGGATTTTGCGGGAGGTACCCGCGTCTGTGAGCATTCATCGCCAATAGTATACTTTTGTATTTTTGCATATTAGCCTCGGTGTACACAGAATCGTCGGGGATTCTTTTGAATATTAGCTCGTAAAGACCGGGTATTCCAATGTATCCTGTTTCGCCTATGATTATATTATCGTCTCTGTCCACATCGATACGTTTATCACCGAGTATCGCTCCATCGTTACTAAGACGTACGCCGTAAACATAATCTATGGTGTTATCTTTTCCACTACTTAGCACAGCTCCCATATATTTTTAACCCAACGGACCAAAATAATCATGTAAAGTTTGTTGTCCTTTTGTACGTTCGCAACTGACGTCTAACGGATGTCATTACCGGTTCATCGGGGGTTTCGGAAACATTCTCATCATCATCAGTGAGTAGATTGTCGATCAGTGAAGATTCATGTGGTTCCTCATATTGTAGAGCTCCCGTCGATGTAGAAACTATCGAAGGATCTTTGAATAGTTTCCGTTTTAGCGGAGTCAATGCGACTGGTGAAAATTTTGCCTTACGCTTTATCTTTTTTTCGGGTTTTAATATTACACTCTTTGTTTCTTCGCTTGTACTCATTGATAGTGGCTTAGTTTTAACATCAACGTTACTTTCCACATCAACGTTACTTTCCACATTAGCGCTTCCCGCTATTTGCTTGAGAGGTTCAATAATAGGTTTAAAGTGTCTCTCCAATGCAGCATTTTCCACCATTCTACCGGTTTTCAAAGCGCGATACTTCTTGCGGATCGATTCGCTCGTTTTCGCAATCTCTTCCGCAACCTTTCCACGATACTCGATTTTCACGCTACTATTCATCATTGATATATTTGTCTCGTGGACGTTGAATATGTTACCACGTTGAGGTTACAACGACGATTGAACATCTCCCAGCACAGCAAAGTCGTTAAATCCTTTCCTGTATCGTCCGTTGGTCATTGAGCTGTCCTTATCAATCACTGTGAAACCATATTTATCCTCCCAACATTTGCGACACAATGCACTGAAATCCTCATATGACATGTCGGTGTTCATATGAGGATCGTTGTACACATGTTTCAAGTTGGTACCATCCTGTTTAAAGAGAATCAGAAAATTTGCATTGTCCCGTATAAGATGCTTAGGTATTTTGGCGTACGTCTGACAGAGATAGAAACAGTCAACGTTCGAATGACGACCCATGGCAAAGTATTCTCTTATCGTATCTTGCTTGTTACATGCCACATCGTCAAAGATAAAAATGGAATTTTTGAGCGCTTCGGTCGTTGGAATCACGTCGCTGTTATTTCACAATTTCATCTATCGGTTTCAACAAATTTTCCAAGTAGCGATATTTAGATTGTTGCAACGATTTTGAGTACACGTACAAGTTCTCGAAACGCAGACCGTGCAGACTTTCCAGCAAGCTGATGAGAACATTCGTCTTGCCGCAATTCGAGGGACCGCATATGATGCCGCGGCATATGGTGTTCGGAAGCATGTTTCCATGCCTGCGCGCCTCTTGCCTAATCATTGATTGCGTTCGATTGTCGAAATTTGTCACACATATCGACGACGGTTGCTTCACGAACCGCATGTTTCCCTCACGAGTCACAAAATTGGTTATGTTAACGGATCGTTGCGATTGAACTATATATAGACGCGCCGATCTTAGAAACGCTCAGTTTAGAAAATGTTGCTCCTTATAACAAATACTCGTGATATTCGAGAGCTAACCTCCGAACAGTTGAAATACATACCGAAGATTGTTTTGTTACGCGATTTTGCAAAGTATATTGACGATTTATGGGACAGACTCCCTGAACATATAAGAGTCGATCCAGAGGTTCAGTAATATCGTCGATATTTGGAACATTACAATCGTCCGTGGCAACGAACGCATATCGACGGCCCGGCACCGCTGATCCGGGACTGTAGTGAATGCCTTCGACAAAATTCAAAGTCGGCAGCGGCCTGTTGAATCGCGCAATAAATGCGCTTTCTATTGAACTACACATTCCCGGATATCAATTTTGCGGTCCTGGAACTCGCTTAGCAAAACGATTGGCCAGAGGCGATCGAGGCATTAATTCATTGGACGCAGCGTGTCGTGAGCACGATATAGCCCAGAGCTCGGCAAAATGTGCACGCGACGGCCGATTTTCGACTATCTCCGCCCACCGCTATTCCCTTTACCTCGCCGCTCCGCGCGCTGCCTATAAGCCGCTCGAGCCTCAGGAGTATGTTTCCAATAGTTTTCACGTCACCCATGAGGTACTATTGTTGACGCGGTTTTTTTTTAAGTAGTATCCCCAATAGGCCTCTT
Source organism: Harpegnathos saltator (assembly GCF_003227715.2). Lineage (NCBI taxonomy): Eukaryota > Metazoa > Arthropoda > Insecta > Hymenoptera > Formicidae > Harpegnathos > Harpegnathos saltator. The sequence goes on from NW_020230277.1 coordinate 6,117, forward strand.
CATTTTTCAAAAATGAAGTTTATAAATAATGAGAAGTGTTCTTCTTTAAGCGACGATTCCTTACCACGTCTTATGCGGGTCGCTACATGCAATATCCAAATTGACGTTTCCACTCTTACCAATAAAAGACACCGAAAATCGAATTGAATATTCTTCATTTAACATATTTATTTCGCTTCTGTTCAATTAGTTACGGGTTGTTACAGTCATCAGTGGATTAGGTTTACTGGGGATACCACTTAAAAAAAAACGTGTTAACAATAGTACTTCATGAGTGACGTAGAAAACTATTGGAAATATGCTCCTGAGACTTGAGCGGCTTGTAGGCAGCGCGCGGAGTGGCGAGGTAAAGGGAATAGCGGTGGGCGGAGATAGTCGAAAATCGGCCGTCGCGTGCACATTTTGCCGAGCTCTGATATAGCCTATTCACATAGTAACAGTCTCGCTGATCGGCACGCGGCTGATAAGATTTTCGCCGAAAAACGTGGAAATGCATAACTTCGAAAGATTCAACTCTAGGCGAGAGAGCGGCTGCTGCCGTCGTTTGGGCTGCCATGAAAGTCAAAACGAAAATCGGCATGAGCATGAAGGAAAAGAAGTCGTCCAAGAAAGCAATCCGAAAACTAGAACTTCCGATAGCAAAACGGGGTGGTATTTTACCAGTTCTGCCATTACTTGAAGTTCTCGATTCACTAGTCGGTGGAGCGGCGGGTGTCGCAAAAGCGGTAAATGATGGCAAAGCCGCGCAACGTCAGCTGGAAGAATTAAAACGTCATCATCGCGCAATGGAAGGTCGCGCTATGAAAGATCGCGGAATCTATCTTGCTCCTTACAAGCGCGAGAAAGGCGTTACAGAAAAAAGAAAAAAAAAACGTCAAAGAGACACTTAAATTACCCATGGGTGCAATGACTAATGTACAGTTGGAAAGATTAGCGAGGTGTATGCGTATATCTTTCTTTCGAGGTGTTTTTATGCGTGACGCCTTACCGATAGATGGAGTACGTCAAAACGAGAGTGATATTGTAAATTTAGACAACACAGAGGGACCAGGTACACACTGGGTGGCATATACGAAAAAAGGAAATCACGCAGTATATTTTGATAGTTTTGGTAATCTTCGACTGCCCAAGGAATTGATTCGATACCTTGAGAGAGATGTAGTGAAAATTTTGTACAATCGCACGTTTTATCAACATTACAGTTAGAGCATATGCGGACAATTGTGTTTACAGTTTCTCCAAACGGTAGAGGATCGATATGGATTTAAATGACAACATTCCACTCACAGCAGTCAGTATTCGTTCGGCAGTTTGCGAACATGTCGCTAACGCTTACGTTGATTAGCAACAGTAGCACCCTTACGGTGAGCTACTTTCCCGCTATAGATTTGAGCGACGATGATTATGAGCTTGGTTTAACGGATTTCGAAACATACAATACGATACCAAATGTAAATTCGTCGAATAATAAATTTTACTATGGTGCTAACGACGAAAAAATTACGATTCCTGAAAGATCGTACGAATTGCGCACTATATACGAATATCTAAAACGTGCAATTTTATATGCTCAAAAAACAGTACGTTCCAAAAATAATCCATATAGAGATGACGAGAATGAATATCCTATAATAATTCGTGCCAATAATAATACGATGAAGAGTGAAATAAAATGTGCTTATAGAATAAATTTTAGCAAACCAAACAACATTGGCGCGCTTTCAGGATTCTCATCGAGTCGTGTATTAAAACCGCACCAATGGTACGAATCGGACGCACCGATTAAGATTATTAACGTGAATATCGTTCGTATAAAATGCAGCGTTGTCAGTGGTGCGTACAGTAACAGAATGCGTGTATATACGATACATGAATTCTCGCCTAAGGTGCCATCAGGATATAAGATATCGGAAACGCCGGTACATGTCATTTACCTTCCAATCGTCGCACGGAGCATTACAGATTTAACGGTGCGTGTCGTCGATCAAGAAGGACAATTGCTCGATTTTCGAGGAGAAGAGATTACCGTTAGATTGCATGTACGACGGTGACGATAATAAACGCAATCTATGAAATGCTTGTGGTGAATCAAGTCGAACAGGAGAAACAAGCTGGAAATATACCTTTTACGAGACACGCGATTAACAGTACAAAATCCCTCGTTCGAAAGAAACTCAGCGCGTTGAACGTTGAATTTTTGAAATGTCTGGGATTCATCGTACGAAACGCTTGAGAAAGATGATTGACATTTTGAACATTGAAAGTGAACCGGTCTTTGACGACCGCATCGTCAAGATTGAGACATATACGTACAATCCATACGCTAATACAACGTTTGGATATAGCGACGAGATACGAATACCCATACAGCAGCAGGATTTATACATATTGCCATGCGAGAGTTATCTCTATGTCGAGGGGAAGATGACGAAACAAGTTGCAGTCGATGGTGGGACTGTAACGTTGGGATATAATTGCGTTGCATTCATGTTTGATGAGATTCGTTATGAACTGGATGGTGTGGAGATTGATCGTAACAGAAACGTGGGAAAAACTTCAACGCTCAAAAACTGTGTATCGATGTCTTCGGACGAAAATGCTGTCATGAAAAATGCCGCGTGGGATGCGACTGGCACTATTTCGCCGGACGGATACTTCAACTTTTGCGTGTTGCTAGGATTATGTGAAGACTACAAGCGTATAGTAATTAACGCGCGTCACGAATTGATTCTATTACGACCGCGCAGCTACAACAACAGTCTACTAGGTTCTTCAGCGCTGGATTCTAAGATTGAGCTATTCAAGATATAATGGCGAATGCCTCACGTAATCTTGAATATCAATAAACTTTCCATGCTGAAAACTTTGGAGAACGGACGATACCTGAGTATGAGTTTCCGCTCGTAGGATCTGTATGAATTTCCTCTACTGCAAAGCACGACCAAACATCTGTGGACCATCAAAACTGTTACTAATCTGGAGAAGCCTCGATACGTTATCTTTGTGACTGGCCGGAAGAATGTAATGTCGGAAAATATAGCTCGTTTCGATGACTGCAAATTGATCAATGTGAAGCTCTATTTGAATTCAGAATGTTATCCATACGACGACATGAATTTAGACTTTGCAAAAAATAAATGCGCCATACTTTGCGATATGTATAGACGTTTTCGTAAATCGTATTATGAATGCGACAGTGCTGAGGTATGGTTATCAATTACCGACTTTCGGCGGCTAGGTCCTTTCATGGTTATCGATTGTTTGCGTCAAAATGAGTCCGTCAAGAGTGCGTCATTGTGGATGTGCGGATAGAATTTGAATGTAAGGATATACCGGCGAATACTACCGCATATTGTCTCATCCTGCATGATCGTATAGTTTAATACAGCCCGCTAACCAACATAGTGCGCAAACTTAATTAACATCAGAAAGTATGTACGAGAAAAGAATAATACACGAAACAAAGTGCTATAAACGGCATTTCTCTCCTAGACGTGTCGAAGAATATTTCACCATGGATGTTCCGACATTTGTCGACTTGCAAGGATTCATGGTTGGAAAGAGATTTATTGTAAAAGAAGCGGCGATACTGAAGAACGGAACTATTGTTTCGCACTACATCTTCACGAGTCCGATGCTATGGCATCTGCTCACAAGATCGGACAAATCGAGGGCCTACTGGTTAACTGCTAATCATCATGAATTACGATGGGAAGATGGAACCGTCAAATACTGCAGAGCTAAACATCTGGTTACTGCAGCTGTGACGGGTGATATGTATGACGAGCTTGAAGACGATGCATCTCAATTTGTGTATGTGAAGGGATATGAGAAGCGGGAATGGCTGTTACAACTTCTGGATGACAATGCGAGAAGCAGCGTGATCATTAAGACCATAGACACCGATTACGACGATATGCCTTCCCTGCAAAAATTGAATAATACTTTTCGATGCAATAATCATATGAAAAATTGCGCATTACAGAATGTACTAAATATTTTCAATTGGTGGTCTCGAAGAAAATTGTACGACGCTATATAATAAATCATTATTTCAAATGTACAGATGTTTCTTCCAACTTTCCCTTATCCCCTTTCTTAGGATTTTATATGGTAATTGTTTTGATAAAAATACTTCTTTATTTGCGGTATGATGCTTATTAGACGTTCGATTGATGTTCAATAGATGTTCGATAAACGTTCGATAGACGTTCGATAGACGTTCGATAGACGTTCGATAGACGTTCGATATGGCGCAGTAAACGAAGGGCCATGGGGGTTTGGTCTGACCTGGTTTCGACTTATTTTTTCTCTCGTGACGTCATCATGTCCACTCTAAGAACCTTCACTAGACGTCTACTAGCAACAAACGAAGGTGGTCTAGGAGCTTTGGAGCATTAGGTAGTAACCGCGAGGGCCCAGGTTCGAGTCTAGCAGCATCCCGACCGTTTTGTCTCTCGTGACGTCATCATGCCCACTCTAAGAACCTTTACTAGACGTTTAATAGCAACAGGCGACGTCACGGTCGCCATTTTGCGTGACGTCCCACCATGAGTTCCCCTTCCCCGCGCGACATCATACCCCGCGGCCCCCTCAGCACTTCTGGGTTAGAACCCGCCTTACTATTCTACTATAGTCAAAATTAATTGTTCGCGTTATAATATTTCTCTTAACACCCTTCGTCCTCTTAGTATCCTTTTTACCTTCTACTTTCAGCGCATACATTTTTGCTCTGAGCCCGACGAATTCTGTCATTATAGCTTCGTTATTTTCATCTTTCATAAGCCCTGGAATTTTTTTGGTCTTAAGAGGCACACCGTATATGTTATTTTGAGGATAATCGCTCGTATCAAACCTAGCAATGTAACGTTTCATTAGCTCATACACATCGTCGGACATATGGTAAATTAAACTATCTATGTCCGTATACAGTACTTTACATTTCTCGCGATACAGAGGTGATATGTACTCATGGTGAAATTCATATAAGCAGATCTTAGATATGTCGAGAATATACATATCCACATAGATCGGCTTGTTGAACTTCACTTCAAGTTTTCGCAATTCAACGGCAATTAAATTTTCTGAAAAGATGCTCCTGCTACGAAAATTCGACATTGCAACCATTGCCTCTGCACCGTATTGTCCATCCCATTTTGTCAAATGTTTTACATCGACGTGATTGCGAATATTTTCTATTGTTTTGCCGAATACGCGTTGTTCATTAATTTGTAAAAGTTTTTTCTCAAAATCGTTTGTTGCATGCGTTCGAAACTGCGTATTTAATTCTATGTAGTTGTGCAGCCATAGGAATTGGAGTATGCGATGAATCTTTCCGATACGAAGATCATGGCGTGTATACTGCTGCAGGTTGCGATAATGAATAACATAACGCTACTTATTATATAAAATCGCAAGGAGTTTTTCTTGGCTTCTGCTCGGGGTCTTCGTTCGCGTCGGATAAAACGGTAGATCTACGTGTGCATCATGTAGGTGTTGGGGATACTCCAAATCAACTTCGATATAACCTGTGAGCGAATCTAGCGAGATTAATGATACATCAAAATTCGACGTATCATCAACCCATTTAAATTCAGCGTATGGTAACGGTTGACACGTAGTCCAACCATACAAATTATTTATATCAAAGCACATGAGGTATGAGGATAGCTTTGATGGGTCGTAAGATTGCATATATTGGTTATTAGCTTTTACATATCTACCGGAACACTAACTCAGACCACTACGTATACCGCGTTCGATAAACATTACCATATCAATATCAAATTCAAAATTAATTTTTGTATGTTTTTACATCGCGTCCCACGTGAAACTTGGCAGTGTGTAATAATGCGCAGGATCTAGACCGTAACTTTTGATACAACTATCGCGACTTTTCGAAAATATCAGACAATAACAAAACATCAGTCTTCAGGTACAAATCGCTTAAGGTTTGAATAGAAAACTGTTCCCATACATTCACGGCGTGCGTGTAATCGTGCTCAGATACTATATCATCTGTCAACGAACTGTAGAATAACTTGCGCGATGGCAAACATTGATCCTACAGCTTGTCATTGCAATCCACTTATTCGTACGGAAAGACACCTTTTCGCGTTAATAAATCAACATCTTTGTTGGATAAGTTTTTAAATTCGGATTGAAGAATTTTAAATTTGTCTCCAGTGAGAAACGATGCTAATTAATCGAGACTGGTACTGAGAAATTTTTACGAATCAATGTATCGCAATTTAATATGATTTCGCCAGTCTGATGTTTTACTTGTTATATCTTTAATATGTTTAGTAAATGAAATATATTTTTCTTTCATTATTGGTAGTACATCGACGTGGCCTTCGAGCGCGGTGGCTACTTCCTTGATAATAAAATGAGCGTCATAACCTGATAAGTTATGAAAAACTATTGGAATATAATAGGTATCTGTATAATTTAAATTACAATTGGAACGTGCAGGACCCCTGTATTGCTCGGTTAAATGACAATGATCGCGTACGCGTATATCCCCCACCGCGAATGATTTTTCGTATATATGACAATGCGTTGCGCTATAAAATGCTGCATACTGTTTTTATGATAAAATTGCCATAGGGGTATTATTATACAAAATAACTTTTATACGATGCGCCAATTGTTTAAGTTCCTCGATAAACCACGAAATGCAATTCGGATCGCGACGACACTGATACGAGGATAACGATTCATCGTAGGAACATCGTATGTAATAAGCTGTACTATATACTTTATGATGCTGATATACATACGATCTTTTTTTCGTTTGGCGTCTTCTCTAGAATACATTCCAGGTCAGCATACATCACGAATGGAATCCGTTCCCTTCTTCTGTAATTGGTAAAACTGAGCCACTTGTTGGCCTCTGTTGGCAGGAGGACTGCACAGTCATTCAACTTGTTGCAATCTATGATATGATTCTCTAGTTTCTCGTTGGAATGAAAATAATGCAAGCAACTGAAATGAAAAAGAAATGGATATTACGAGTTTTTCTTTTATATCATATTTGTTATATTGTATTCATAGAGAATATTCTTACCGATCACATATATATTTCTTGGATTTTTTCTTACTTAGTTGCCAGCTCACAAGACGTGACAAATTCTTGATCTACACGAAATATCCCATCTTGTACTCTCGTGAATCTTGCACATATAACAAATTTACATGCTTTTCCTTCTTATTGGCGAGACGTATTGGGACGATCGTACATGCTTCCTTCTGCTTCTTTTTATCTTGAATGGTTTATACGTTGATGGATAAGTTGTTTAACTGTTCAAACCTGGTCATTTGTTTAATCGTCATTGGAAATTCAATATCTTGGAGATTGAATATTTTGGTGTGGTAAAGTGTGTACGAAGATTTCCGGTTTCCATGTCTTTCAGCTGGATATAATGCCGCGACTACAGACCATGCAAAACATGCGTTGTCTTTAGTTCGTACGTTTATCACTGCTTTCTTTAATTTTATTTCGCGCGGCAACTCAATGTTGCACCCTGCATGCAGTGGATTGTATTTGTTCACATTGACGGTGAGATCAAGTACGCGTAGCGATGCCCACTCACTATGACGTTCTTGAAATTTCTCCAAAGATAGACTCCAAAGATAGACTCCAAAGATAGACCTCCAAAAATAGATCAAGGTAGACTCGATGACGCGTTGCTTGTACCATTTTTCCAAATCCAAAGCAGAAAAAAGTTCACTGTTTCTAGTGTTAATGCTTTTGAACGCGTGATTGTCACCCGCGATAAACTCGCTATTGAACCCAGTGTTTACCTTAAGATTGTTGTGTCTTTCCATAGCACTTTGCACGTGCTCGAGCACCGTACTCTTCGCATCTTGGAGAAATCGAAGAGGTTCGATATTGTTCACGTTAATAACTGCGCCGGTTGATATGCGGCTTTCGAACGCCGTGTCAATTTCTTTCCATACCAATTCTGCATCTCTTGATGCGTGTCCAGCACCCACATGTATGAAGCGTTGTTGCACAGAAATTTTCAGTCCCTCAAGTCGTGCAATACGAGCCACTACTGATTGCGCGGCGCCAATCAACAATCGCGGTCGTTTTGCTTGACTTCGTTCCTCCAAACATCTGATACATTTATCATACTTTTGCACCCATGCGTCGTATGCCCATCGCGAATTCAAACGAGTGGATTGCGCCAACTGTTCTCATTCGGTTTGAGCGAAGTCTTCCATGTCTTCATTAACTGCTGAGAATAGCTGCACTCTACAATATTTTACCTTATATTCTTTCTATTAGAAAGAGTTTAGGTAGATTAGAACAGGTTTGGACATGCTTAAGTCAAATGGAGTGGGGGGTCTAAAACAAAGATAGCCACATCTCGTTTCTCGGTTTGAAGAATGTATCTGCGCATGCGCTACAACTTCGAAGAGTAAGAGGAGGGGATGCCCTATAGTAGCTATAACATTAAGCTTCGGAAAAAACTTCTGTCTCTCAGTCGCTCTGTGAACGCGAGATTCATCGGTTGTGTGTCTATATAGTAAAGTTTGGGTGTGTCTACATAGTAAAAATGTATGCTACCGGTGCTGAAATGAAAAAATGAACGCTAAATAAACAAATTATTACATGCCTGCTCAACATGAGGACGAGGCTCCACCGAGCAAGAAAATGTACGAGAGGTGAGTGTCATAACGCTGTTCCTTTTTCCGAAATTCAAATATGTAAATTTTCTATATCTTTTCAGCGTTCCACGACCTCCTGCTATGCATATCTTAGGACGCCGATACGCTTTGACTGCAACTGCTTATAAATATTTGAATATCGGAGTCAGCGTAGAAGCTGAGCCAGTCATAGACATAGTCATTGATGATAATCGTAGCAAACAACTACTATTGCCGATCAAAACTTGGAATGCGCTAATGAGGCAACGTGCTGACATTCAAAGATTTCTGCAGGCCAATTTCTATAAGTCATCATGTCCCCCGATGCGTATAGAAGAATTAATAATAACGTCATGTAAGACGTACAACTCACAAATTATGAAACTCACAATTTTTAATAATTGCTTATATGTAACACCAGATACATTAAATGTATTATTTACATTTGAAAATTGCATCAATCACATGTATGGATGGTTATCAGAAAATATCTGTATAGTTAGTTTAAAATTCAAATGTTTGTAAATATTCTTCGTGAAAAGAAGAATTATATTACTAATATACATACTGCAACAAAAACAATACAAGAAAGCAGCGACTTTGACTGCGAGTCGCTCATTGATTGTGAATTGTTAGCGTGCGCGATAAAAAATATAATGTATATGAAGCCATGAACAAATAAATGATACTCTGGAAAACAAAATTATGTATAAATTAACTAACATCAGAAAGTATATACGAGAAAAGAATAATACATGCAACAAAGTGCTATAAACAACATTTCTTTCCCCGACGTGTCGAAGAATATTTCACCATGAATATGCCGACTTTTGTAGATCTACAGGGATACATGGTTGGAAAGAGATTTATTGTAAAAGAAGCGGCGATACTGAAAAATGGAACTATTCCTTCACACTCTTCACGAGTCCGATGCTATGGCATCTGCTCACAAGATCAGACAAATCGAAGGCCTACTGGTTAACAGCTAATCATCATGGATTACGATGGGAAGATGGAACCGTCAAATACTGTAGAGCTGAACATTTGATTACTATAGCTGTGGTGGGTGATATGTATGGCGAGCATAAAGATGTCGCATCTCAACTTGTGTATGTAAAGGGGCATGAGAAGCGGGAATGGTTGTTACACGTTCTGGATGACAATGTGAGAAGCAATGTGATCATTAGGACCGTGGACACCGATTACGATGACATGTCTTCTCTGCAAAAATTGAACAATACTTTTCAATGTAATAATCATATGAAAAATTGTGCCTTACAGAATGTACTAAACATTTTCAATTGGTGGTCTTGGAGAGAATTATACGATGCTTAACAAAACATTATTTCAAATGTACAGATGTTTCTTCCAACACTCTTATCCCCTTTCACCTCTTAGGATTTTATATGATAATTGTGTTTGATAAAAGTACAGTTCCTTATTTGCGGTATGATGATTATTAGACGTTCAATAGACGTTCGATAGACGTCCGATAGACGTTCGAGAGACGTTCGAGAGACGTCCGATAGACGTTCGAAAGACGTCCGATAGACGTTCGATAGTAATCGCGGAGTCCAGGTTCGATAGTAATCGCAGGGCCCAGGTTCGACCCTACCTACATCCCGGCACGTTTCTCTCTCTGGAAATGTGCGTGACGTCACGGTCGCCATCTTACCCATAAACGTGACGTCTACTAGCAATAGTGACGGTGGTCTAGAAGCTTCGAACGTTCGGATAGCAACCGCGAGGCCCAGGTTCGAGCCTACCTACATTCCGGCACGTTTTTCTCCGGACATGTGGGTGACGTCACAGCCACCCGCCATCTTGCCCATAGAATCAAACAATTCTGAGGAGGAGGGAGGGTATAAATAAAGAGGGGGTATCAATAGGGGGGTATCAATAAATAGAGGGATATTAATTATAATATTTCATTAGAAAGGTCAGGTTCGAAAAGACTTCATTAAAAAGTCAGATTCAAAGAGATTTCATTAAAAAGTTAGGTTCAAAAAGATTTCATTAAAAAGGTCAGGTTCAAAAAGATTTCATTAAAAAGGTCAGGTTCGAAAAGATTTCATTAAAAAGGTCAGGTTCAAAAAGTTTTCATTAAAAAGTCAGGTTCAAAAGATTTAATTAAAAAGTTCAGGTTCAAAAAGATTTCATTAAAAAGTAAGGTTCAAAAATATTTCATTAAAAAGGTCAGGTTCAAAAAGATTTCATTAAAAAAGGTTAGGTTTTTGAAAATTCATTTTAAAAAGTGAGTTAGAACCCGCCTTGTTTTACTACTCGTGTGCGTGCATTCGTGCTTGCGTGCATGTATGTGTGGGTGTGTGCGTGTGTGTGTGTGTGACAATAGCTCATTAAAAATGCATAGATAACTTTGATACTTCTTAAAAAAATATTTTGTATATAATCATATATAATTCTGCATAATTATATATGATAATACATAAAATATTTTAGTGGGACACCTTAACCACCACGGAAGAAAGTCGTGCGAACTTCTTCTGTTTCTTTTTATTTGTAAGGAAACATCGACATTTTACAATTTTTATCATAAGATTTATGAGAAAAATGCATTCCACCCAGTAGAGTACGTCAAGTTAGGCCGGAAGTGACTATTCACATTCGTACAACAAAAAAAAGTTAAATTTCATCGGATGATATGATTAATCGGCATTTCTATTAAGGAGAAAAGAGAAATGCGTTATATGGCTATTAGAACAAGCGAGACACCTATAGAGATAGCGCTGTCATTGTGAGGTAGCGAGTGTCACTATAGCTCACTCATATTTCCTGTATTCAAGCATAGAGTGAATGAGACAGTTATTGGGGACATCACTAACCGTATGTCTGGTAATGCTTTCTCTCTGGATCGTGTAACGTGCGATAAGAATGCAACATCAGAGCGCTTCCCACCATTTCTTCGCTCCTTCTTCGCTTCTCTCGCGCTGTACGTTATACGTACAGTACGCCCTGTGTCAATGCCTGTCATCGCTTTCGATTGTTTTACAGGCGTATACGGCGCCGCCGAGGGACATCATATCTGCATCTGAGTGTACACGGGACGTGGGTGCAAATTTGCGTGGACGTGTGTCGGATCTATGTAAACCGCCGTGGAACATAAAATTGCACAGTCCTAATCAAGGTAAAAAGCCGGTAAAAGGATGTCTTATTAAAAAATCCTGCAGTAGGATGGGGGTAGGTATGGCCAGTCAAAACATTCCCCTTCCACTCGACCCTCCGGCGCCACTAGACCACGCCCACCGGCGCCGGAGGGTCGAGTGGAGGGGTAATGTTTGGAGTGGCCTACCTACCCCTAAGACTGGAAATGGCGGAAATTTGAATCACCGGAATAAAAATTAGCGTAATCTTATAAATTAGCGAAATATTAAATTTTTATTATTCATATTAGGCGTTGTTAGTGATTCTAGCTCTTGGTCAGCTGCTTAATTTGCATATTACTTTTGGAAAGATCTACTTGGCACTCTGCGAGGCTCGAACTCGGGACTTCAGCTCTCGAGAGTCAAACGGCCTTTACCACTACTCTACTTGCTAACTCTTTGGTAGAGACTGGTTTCAGGACGTACACGTAGAACGGAGAGAGTGCGTGTGTTGTGTGTGGATAGTGTGAAGTCTCTGGAAAAATCCTGTAGAGCCTGACCGGATTCGAACCCGGGTCCGCTGGCTCTCGAGTCAAGCGCCTTATGCTCTGCGTTACTGCTATACTCTGATGGAAACTAGCTACATTGTATATACATACTCAGAGTATCGACGTCACGCGTGAAAAATTTGGCCAATTCTAGAACCTACGGGACTCGAGACCCCACTATGAGACCCCGGATCTCGACTCTCGTGAGCGTGTGCGAGCATGTTCGAGCAGGTAGGGATCATTTCGAAGACAAAAACTACCTGGCGATTGTTGGAAGACGATACCTCTGGTCTATGTCTACGCCGAATATTTTTATCTGTACGGGTCCCTCGCTTTCGAACTCGAAAAGTTTACAATGTGATTTGTTACCTCGAGCTGGTAATCACAGGGAAGAGAGAAGAGGCGAAGAGAAAGGAATGCACAATATTTTTCATAGAATTCATTCACATTTTATTTTTCTTAATTAAGATGAGACATTTATTAAAATTGCTCGTACAATTTTATTTAAATAGATCGAGGTAATTTCTTGAAATATAATGTGGAAAGTATCTAGAAACGTTAAATCTTTTAATTGCCGACGTACGTTTTGCTCGATTTCCTGATAGTTTGCGAAGAGCGTCTGTTTCACGATGTCTTCGTCTAACAAGGAGATCCTCAGACCTGTTAATAAAGGATTTTGATGGCTCTCGAATATATTGTAGAGGGACCTCCCCTGTGCATGAGGGTCAAAGAGTTTTCCTCAATGGGCCTTAGTTTCGGAGAAAAAAATTTTGAAGTTCCACGCGCCGTAGAATACTCGGTACGTAGCAGCAACTTTCGAGTCAGCGGACGTGGCGCAGCGACTGCAATTGCGGCTAGTACGCTGTAGGACCCAAGTTCGGTTCTGACCGTTCTTTTTTTTATCGATTAGCAAGAAATATTAACAGCATATATCGTGATATTCGTAACAAGTAAGAACTGTGTTATGATTATGTAGTATTTAATATGTATGTCAATTCTAGGATAAAAAACTGAAATGTGAAGAATTGGTGGAGACAAATGGTATTTTATTATTGTATGCAAATATAGTTATAGTAATATTAAATAATTCTTACATTACAGATTCCTCTGTATGAAATGAACAATTTTCAGGGTGATACTTGTCATAGAAACAAAAAAAACATAAATTCACAGAGCACCATGCACATCGTATAAAAGCATTTTCCTTACAGGCACATGGTTGTTTTAAAAGCGAGACCGGAAAACATAAATCATTAACATTTGAAAATATATTTCTTTCCTCGATCAATTTTGAGGCAAACCACGCGTATTGTATCATAGACACGAAAGCAGGAGCGCTTAATTGGTGCAAAAAGAGCGAATGTATTTTGATCGCATCTTCCCTTGAAGCTATTTCTCGTTGGTTCTTTAGCAAGGCGGGAGCAGTTTGGAGTTTTTTAATAAAAATTTTCACTTGCCAATAAAAATAAACATCGCAGGGTTGGCACAGTGGAGTGCACTTTGGTGAAATTATTTTCAGAGTACACGTGGTTGCTCCGTTGTCATCTTCAAACAAAGTATCATGAAGAGTTGCCCTTCCCACGAATCAATAATTAAAACAATGTGATGTAAGTATTATTTAATATTACTATAACTATATTTGCATACAATAATAAAATACCATTTGTCTCCACCAATTCTTCGCATTTCAGTTTTCTATCCTAGAATTGACCTACATATTTAATACTATATAATCATAACATAGTTCTTACTTGTTACGAATATTATGATATATGCTGTTAATATTTCTTGCTAATTGATAAAAAAAAAAAGAATGGTTAGAACCGAATTTGGGTCCTACAGCGTATTAGCCGCAACTGCAGTCGCTGCGCCACGTCCGTTGAATCCAAAGTTGCTGCTACGTACCGAGTATTCTACGGCGCGTGGAACTTCAAAATTTTTTTCTCCGAAACTAAGGCCCATTGAGGAAAACCCTTTGACCCTCATGCACAGGGGAGGTCCCTCTACAATATATTCGAGAGCCATCAAAATTCTTTATTAACAGGTCTGAGGGTCTCCTTGTAAGTTTTTCTTGGGAAGCCTGAGTTCTATCTCCGTTACGAGAAACAGAGCGCAATCGTTTACAAGTTTTACAAACGTTTGCAAATGTTCACATCGAGCATCAATACATTTTGTTATAAGTTCTAGCCCGTCAAAAGATGTTGCCTGCATCACGATGTTTACCGTGTAGACTTTTCGTTTCTTCGTTGGGGGCTGCTGTCCCTGGGACTAATCGGTAGGCATCCTCTTCGATGCGATGTTCACCTCAGCTGTTTTCGTACTTTCAGTCACCATGATCGCCCTTGCCCCATGCGCCGTGGTAAAGGTGATGGTCACATCGTTGATATGGACAAGCTCCGGCACGGCCCTGGTTACAGAGTGCAAGTAATCGCCTATGTGTTTCATGTATTCCTTAAACTTTTCCTATGTGGCGAAGTCGAACTGAATCCCTGTAGAGGTATTGCCGGATAGTTTTATTGTAGGCTCGAACGTTGTCCCGTCGTTTGATGCCCATAATCCGATTTGCATCCTCTTAATATCCGAAGTGTTGAGTGGATAAGTAATGGAGAGAAGCATATAGCTGTCATAGCAAGCCTTCCCGGAGTCACTATACGCGATCTTCTTAAATTCAGCGTTTGCGTTAGTATTCACCATTATGTTTCTCAGAAGAACTTATTACCCCACAGGTGAAAACACGAGAACTATTTTAATATACTTCGTCGCACGAAACGAGTACTAAGGCTGAAGAAGCTCAAATGGTTTGGACTCAGCCCAATGGGCTTCTTATAGGAAAAAGAAAAAGAGAGGGGTAGTTCCGCGAGCATACAACAAATAAATTTATTTCTTAATATTTGTTAAATGATTCAGCCTAGAACGTTCAAGAATTTCTCAGAACGGAGCGTACGTGTTCCTACAGGTTTTATGAGTCGTGGGAGCAGGCGTTATATTTGTTGAAGCAGTGGATGGGGAAATAAATTTTATAGTCTTTTGCGAAAATTTCCAATCGGGCTCTATTGTAGTCAAAACCGATTATATCGTCCATCCTTACATCTAAATTTATGTTTAGATAAACACATTTCTACAAATCATTTGTGTAGGCCGCAAAGGAATAGCGCCGAGCGCACATTTTTCCACGTCTGAGAATTTATAAAATGAGAAGAAAGAAGGTTTATTCTTTTGCGGCAGCGATAAGGTTTATTCTTTTGTGACTGAACGGAATGCACGAACCCTGCAAATTCCGACCAGTTTTATGTTATCGCGGGAATAGACATTATATTTGCCGAATCAACGGATGAGAAAATGCCCTTTGGATCTCTTTTGAGAACCGGAGTCCTATCCTAGTCAAACTGATTATATTTCCTTCCACGCATCTAAATTTAGATAACCAGACAATTCTACAAAATGTTTTTCGTGTAGGGCCTAAGGGAACCGCACGGAACTCGCATTTTTCACATCTGAGAATGTGAGATATAGATATGAGAAGAAAAAGGTTTATTCTTTTATAGCAGGAATAATGTGATCCTTTAATAGGATTACATTATTCCTGCTATAACAGATACCAAATTCTACGATAAAACTAGGCGAGTATATTGCTGAATAGCGGTGGTATAGTTAGTCTCGTTAGTCTCTTATTTTCACAGGCATTTGCGGTTTCCAAAAAATTTTGGAAGATCCGTGTTATATAAAAGTGTTCGGAGCTGCGGCGACGTATTTTACTGTTTCCATCGCAACATCTTTCGTCTTCAAGCAACATTCCTATTCCGTGATATTCGTGAAAGTATAAGATGTCGCAGCTTTTCAAAATTGTACGTGACTGTACAATCGCAGCATCGGTAGCAAATCCAATAATCAAACGTGGAAAATATCTGTGCGAGCTTGCGAGTGATAATGATGAGAAGACATATGAAGTGTTTTATAAATTCGCGGCCATGTGCAGTAGTGGCCTACTGACGATGTTATTCGCTTGTGGGCAATTTAAGAATAATCCTCGCTTGCATGGGATCGCAGCCGAGATTGTGGAAGCGAGAAGATTACTCGGAGAGAATGAAGAAGATATCGGTGACCGTGTTCAGGACATGCTCCTTTCCGCATTGTAAGTAATTTCCTTTCGCTGTGATGTGACATAAAGGAATAAGTGTAATAAATGCTGGTGTTCACGAATACGTTTGTGTGTTCTTCATTTTCTCAGTTTTCACCAATACTGTACGAAGCGGAAATCCAAAGGGCCGCTTTCGCTCGAGTATAAGTATAAGGCTTCCTCGTCAACGAAATCTGCCCGTGAGTATAAGGAAAAATTAGTATAAGATTATTCTCTCGTAGAGCCTCGTATTTAATATCGAGTTAAATTTTAGCAAGTCGTAATAAAATAGCAAGAACTGACAAAGATATCACCTGCAATATAAATGAAAATGGCATTGATATTATTCATGACGACGCTGTTCACGTCACGGGTAACATCATCGAGTACGATGACAATGGAGTCGATGAAACGACGCAAGACGCAAGTAAAGCTGGTGAAACCCAGGACTTCCGAATCTCGCAGGCTACACTAGTCGAAGGTAAGAAAAGGTAAGAGAAAATATCTTATACTCTTAGTTGTATTTTTATTCTAATTGTGTGTAAAATGTATACCTGTATAACATTCTCAATTCATATTTACAACAGGGTAGTGGATACGAACAATCAAAAGAACATCGAAGGGACAAAAGCGAAGATCAAAGAGTGTGCGAAGCGACAGCAAAACCCGACACGGTCAACAATCGTGAGTCCTTATATAAATGTATTGTAATACTCGGGGAAAAGTCGCGTAATTATAGAAAATTTAATATTCTCGGGAGGGAGTCGAATATTCGAATTCTTCCACCTCCAGAAGACGCCAACATTATTGAATATTTAGATAATGCTTTTCGGGAAATCCACGACTATGCAATAAATTCGGGTGATGCGAATAACTACGTGGGGTTGACGCTTGCTTCTTCGGACTTAACGCAGGAGCCGGCGGGTTTATCGCTACGTCCCGCTCGGGACTTGACCTACAATGAGATTTGGAATCTCTTGAATTCATTAGCGCAGAGTGCAGGAGGTCATGATATTTTAGAACATTTCGAAATTAATATTTTCAATGTCGCGGCAGCTTCTGGTCGTGGAAAGAAATCATATAAACTAACTCACGAAGATATAGCGAAACGCTCGATCCTTACTATAAACAACTTTGACAATTTGTGCTTTCCCCGTTCGCTAATCGCCGCGATAGTGCACAACGAACGCGGCAATGTGCGCACAGGAGAAATACATGATAAATGGAATTCCGTGAGAAAGCAATATTCTATATTATAACGAGACCTAGATCGAACTGACACGGAAAGCCGGTGTCTGTATATTTGAAGAAGAGTGCGGTATTCCCGAGATCGAGCGTTTCCAGCATTATCTTGCCAGCAATGATATCGTGATCGTTGTTTATTACTTTAGTTCTTTCGCACATGGTGCACCCCCCATGTACAATGGTAGCGGCGTATTCACCTCCCACGGGCGCGAAGCTAAAATGACTCTGAATATTATGTACTACGAAAAATTCCGGCATTACAATCCAATATTAAATTTAAGAGCTGCATCAGGCAGCCAGGGTTATTGTGCATGTTGTAATAGCGGATATAAGCCGGAAAGAGGGCATCGGTGCTCAAACGCGTGTCCACGGTGTCACGACGTTCCAGCGTGCGAGGTATTGGACGTAGAACTAACACGATGTGCTGCGTGTCAACGTGAATTTTACGGGTCGGTGTGTTTCGAGCGTCATCGAGCGCAAAAATCGCTCCAAGACAGTTCATCTTTGAGCATCTGTAATATCCTGAGAGTTTGCAGTGACTGCGGCCGTTTACGAAACTTGAGGAACAAACACAATTGCAATGAGATCTTTTGTCGTGTTTGCAACACGTTGCAACCAATGAATTATCTATGTTATATGAAACCACTTCGATGTGACACTGGTTCATCCGACATGATGAATCCGCAGCGAGTAGGAAACGAAAACGTAGTTGATGA
Source organism: Harpegnathos saltator (assembly GCF_003227715.2). Taxonomy (NCBI): domain Eukaryota; kingdom Metazoa; phylum Arthropoda; class Insecta; order Hymenoptera; family Formicidae; genus Harpegnathos; species Harpegnathos saltator. Next base: position 24,499 of record NW_020230277.1, read on the forward strand.
CATTGGCAAAGCGACGGAAACAAGTAAGCGCGTAATAGGTCGCATCGTGTTTGTGTTCTATGATTTTGAAACGCGTCAAGACGATACGATCGAAGGCACAGAAAACGTTAAAACTCACGTTGTGACATTCTGTGTTGCGCAGCAGATATGTGAAAGCTGCATGAATGTAGACGATATGCCGTTGCGATGTTGTTGGTGCGGGATACGCGAATTTATAATTCGAAACAATCCGGTGAAACAATTCGTCGATTTTGTCACGAGACCGAGGAAGAGTTTCAAATAGATCATGTGCATCGCACACAACGCAAGCGCATTCGATGCGCAATTTATCCTACGGTACTTGGTCGAGAGCGGTAATCGGGTGGAACCTAAGCTTATTTTAAACGGTACGAAGATTATATTGTTAACCATTGGGCAAACAAAATTTATCGACAGTATTAGTTATATGCCTATGCGCTTGTCAGCATTACCAAAAGCCTTCGAGTTAAAAGATACTGCAGCCAAAGGTCCATTTCCGCATTTATTTAACACTGTCGAAAATCAACATCACATCGGACTGATATTAGATACAAGATACTATTCTCCTGAAACGATGAGACCGCCTGAGCGTGAGCAGTTTTTAGAATGGCACGAGGACATGGTGCGCAAAAACATAGAATTTGATTTCCAATGGGAAATTGTGAGCTATTGCCGGAACGATGTCGATATTCTTCGATGGGCTTGTCTTGCATTCCGTAAGATTTTCCTGGATCGTGGAAAAGTATGTCCGTTTGAATAATGAACAACCATCGCCTCTACATGCATGAGAGTTTTTCGTAAAAACTTTCTGCGTGAAAAGGAGATAGGTATTATACTTTCGGGTGAATATCGGCGTGTCAACAACCAATCCCGCAAAGCGTTGAAATGCTTCTTGTGGATAGAGCGCGAGCTCGGTCATACTATAACGCATGCAGGTAGATCTCGCGAACATCGCATATCGGAAGGGCTGCTCGTCAATAGGTATTACGAGACAACGAATCCTGCACAAAGACATGTGTTTCAATTTCACGGGTATTTTTGACATGGATGTCCCGCGTGTTTCAGGGTGAATCGCGAATCCCCGCTCTCGACCACCGTGAAGGAGGATACTATTGAGTCGCGATACGGGCATACACGCATGACAATCTCGTCTACAGAAGCTAGGTTACATCGTAATGGAGAAGTGGGAGTGCTTCTTCGATCGGAAGTTACAGGACAATCAACCGATGCGCGATTTCCTTGCGAATCACTCGATGTTAGAAACTGAGCCTCTCGATCCTCGCGAAGCGTTCTTTGGTGGTTATACAGAGAACATCGTCACCCGGTGCGATATTATGGGTACGGAGAAATTACGTAGACGTATGCTCCTTGTACCCGTTTGTGCTAAAGACGGGCTCTTTTCCGCTCGGTCACCCGGACGTATACGTGGGCGAAGAATGTTCTGCCTTGATTGGTACAGCTCCCGATTTTGACTTTAGCAGAGTGGAGGGAATCGTGTGGTGCAAGGTGCTCGCTCCGCGTGATCTCTTTTACCCTATACTCTCATTTCGCGCTCGCGGAAAATTATTGTTCGTCCTATGCCGTAGTTGCTGCGAGACATTTTCTCAATCTCCGTGCACACATGATAATCCGGCCGGTCGAGAATTTGAGGGTACCTGGGTATCCTGTGAACTACGGAAGGCTATAGAGAAGGGCTATAGTATCAGGTCTGTGAGCGAGATATGGAAATATAAGATTTCGCAATACGACCCAAGTACTCTGTTGGGAGGTATGTTTGCGGGATATATCAACTGCTTTCTGCAACTTAAGCAGGAGGCTAGCGGATGGCTTGCTGAATGCACCGACGATGAAGAGGCCAAAGAGCGATACCTGCGGGAATACGAAAAAACAGAAGGTATTGTTCTCGATAGAAACAACATCGCGGTAAATTCAGGGTTGCGTTCGGTTGCAAAGCTTTAACAATTCGTTCTGGGCTAAATTCGGTCAGCGATCTAATCTGCCGAATACCGAGGTCGTTAAGACGCGTGAACATTTCATGTCGCTGCTCACGAGTCCCGAGCATGAAATCACAAACATATTGCCCGTGAACGATAAGGTTCTCTATGTCTCATGGCGATTACGACAAGAGGCGCTTGTTCCCTCTGCAACTACAAGCGTCGTAATAGCGGCCTACACGGCACAGGCACGCTTGAAATTGTATGCTTATTTAGAAAAACTAGATCGTAGATTGTTATAATATGATATTGATTCATGTATATATTTGAGCACCGGTGACCCCAATGAGTACAAGCCGCGTACGGGTAATTTCTTGGGCGATATGACGAACGAACTCGAAAGTTATGGTCAAGGTAGCTACATAGAATCCTTTGTATCCGGAGGCCCAAAATTTTATGCCTATGTCGTTCGCACTCCACAAGATAAAATCCATGAAGTTTGTAAAGTAAAGGAATAACCCTGAA
>NW_020230278.1:0-21530 GCF_003227715.2 Harpegnathos saltator
CGATAAAAAGCGAAACTTTATAACTTTAACTTTAATAAACTTGTCATTTAAGCGCGCATTCCAACATTTCATCAGAAATGGACATCGTACGTACACAACCGCGTGGGAAACGCAATTGTTACTGCGGACAACCGCGATTCGTTTAATAGTTGTTGAACGGACCCAGATTCACTCAGAATATTTCGAGAGATATGTACTTATCAAGCACAGATAAGCTTGTTAATTAGCGATGCATGCCGATAAGTGTGCAAAATTATCCGGGTGTGACGGTCAGAAAAACAACTAGACGGTTCGACGGCCTTATGTTTTTGTCGATCTTCTCGAATGCAGAATTTAAACGCTAGATATGACCGTGCGGGCTTCGATTTTGCCGGATGAGGAGAGAGTGGAGGAGGAGGAGCAGGAGGAGAGCGACAGTAAGAACGGAAGAAAGATAGTGTTACGTCCTGCAGATTTAACTAACAAAATTGTCTTTCCCTCTCGCGGATTTATATTCTCCTAATATAACTATAATAGAAATATATACATATATAATATAAATTATGGAACAGACCCATCTGGCGAACAGCCGTCGCGCCAAATGAAAGGCGATTCGGGAAAATTCCATAACAGGAAACAGTACCCTGTTGTAAAAATCTACGTCTTCGTTTAAAGTTTATATCTGGATAGTGTTCGCCAAGTGTGTCCGTCGTCCCAGCTATAAAAATTTGAAACTCCGCGCTAACAAACCTTCAGTGAAACAAAGCAACTCAGAGCATTCCTGCTCTAAAACTTGAAACTTACATCTTCCCAATCCAAAACCATATGTGCCCTATCAGTCAACCAACAAAGCCTACTTCACTGATAGTCGTAAAATCTGATCTCAGCTTTTGATTTACGGCATTTTGATTTTTCCAGCCGGCCACTTGTATACATTTCTCTATCTCAAGAATCCACCACCTCCACGCTTGTCGCGCCTAATTCATTCAGCCAATCATATCGTATCCACCTAAAACTATGAGACACCCACGCTCCACTCTTTAACCCTTCCATGTTCATATCTCCAAAAACTGACTGTCTCCTCCCACGATGTCTTTTAACTTCGCTAATGGCTGAGACTTTTTCCCACTAAGACCAATTCACCCCTTCCTCAAAGGCCATCTCTCTACCCACCCTGATAGCTTCCGCCTCCGATCATTGATATAAAAACCGCGATAATCCGCCTCCGCGACACTACTACTACTCTGAGAGACAGAAGAACACGGAAACGAAAAAGCTCAGACTCCCAGATATTCAAAACTCAGATATTCAGAACTCGGATATTCAGATCTTGAGCATTAGGACTCAGATTCAAATCTTCATAATTCCAGTTCATTCAAATATTTAGTATTCAAATATTCAGATTCAAATCTTCATAATTCCAGTTCAATCAAATATTTAGTATTCAAATATTCAAGCATTCGGATTTTGGGAAAAGTGCGGGCTTCCTCTTTATATAAGTGAACGACTATTTGGTGCCTCAATCGGAATACGAATATTGGAAACGAGAACACCTACGCAGATCTGCGCCATTCTCACTTCTGCTTGTGTCAACTCATCCTGAATCAGTAGTAAGTTTCATTTTCTTTACTTTATCTTCCTACTTCTATTTTATTTATTCCACCCTTGAACTTCCTATTCATATTCGTTCCCTTTCCCATCCCTTTCCTTTTCCATTTCATACACTCATACACACACACATATACTCATTCATCTAAGTATAATTGTCATGTTCAAACCATTCAATTACATCATTTTGGGTCGCTATTCATCTTAATAAACCTGTAACAATTCAGTCCGCACCGTTATATCCTATTATTAATAAATTTGTTAATTCAAACCGTGCCGTTATATAATTTTGTCATCTTTATTTTAATAAATCTGTTAATAGTTATTATCACCAATTAATTTCAAAATCACCCCACCTTTCAACAGTCAACTCATGGTCCTATCTCCGGTAAAGGGACTCGCGTCCTTGACCGAAAAACGGACCGCTCGTCGTACGTCTGTGTCCGAGTAAAGGGACCCGTCGGGTCCCTGACCCGTTCACTGGCACGCGGTTACGAACGAGGTTCGCCTTACTCGCGAACGGAAAGTTGCGCTCCTCCTCTAGGACGTAACAATAGGAAAGACAAGGAGAAAAAAGGGAGCGCCGCAAAAGGGAGCGGGGAAAGAAAGAAGAGAGTTCGAGACATGGGGAAATAGGGAACAGGGCCTGGCCATAACATTACAGAGGAGCCTGCTGAGTGAGATATTACCGCCGTCATAACCTCTAATAATTACACAGAGCCCTTTATAACGCCTCCCAGCGCTTCATTGTGCCGCGGTGGTAGGCTCTCTTCTCTTGTCTCGTACGTAATGTAGATGAGATTCCGTCGGGAAAAAGAGAAATAGAGAGATAGAAGAGGCGGGGGGGGGGGGAGAGAGAGAGAGAGAGGCAGAGTGTAAAGGTCCGCAGGACTTTGCCGTAGCTATACCGCGCCGTGTTCATGCCTATTAGAAACCCTAAAGAAGAAAATCATAGGCAGCCGGGTTGCAAACGGAGGAGTCGAAGGGATGATGAACGGAACGGGATGAGAGACGGGCGCGAGCAGACTTTCGATGTGAACAGGGAAAGTACGTGACCAACTTGGAGATTAGAGAATCCGCACGCGAGAGAAAGAGACTTCGTTCTATGTGGCCGGGTTATGGCCAATATTTAATCGGTTTCCGATCTGTGCGCTCGAGCCAGCCTGGTCGGCTTCCTTTCGAACGGGTTCTTTATTGCCATCTCGTGGTAGCACGCGAATCGCTCGAGTAGCCTTCGGTGGTCGTTCTCTCTCCGCGAGTCTTCCCTCGCGTGTTCCTTTCCTTCCTCCTCTGCCCCTGTACGGCTTCAATTTCGCGTCTCCGCCTTTGCTTTATCGCTGTTTAACGCGATGTAATTGAAATTACGAAATCCCACTGCCATATTTGCCCCGCCGCGGCACTCGCGGCGTCGACGAGCGTGTCTCTTGATGGCTCTCGTGGGAATGTAATGTCTGCGAAGTGCCGAGCGCTTTGATCTATCGCGACAAGATTTGTAGGTTAAAGCGGGAAATCGGTTGAATCCGCAGAGGGGCGCGAAGGAAGTAGCGTCGCGTTCGCATTTGATCGAGTCTCTCCGCCCGACGAATTCGTCGTCGATCGCTTTCGGCGTACCAGAGCATAGAGGCGACGGGATATCGGGTACAAATCGAAAAGTCCGTGTAAGCCATATGTATCGTCGACGTTTAATTACCGTCGGGTATATGTGTATACACATATGTACATGCAACTACCGCGGTAGCGCAGCGGCACACGTAATTTTATTACCTAGCGCGCGCGACTCACACAGGTGCGCGCATCCTGCCAGTTCATAGAACCGGCACTATAGGATGCATCGGATCCAACGGCGGCAGCAACATTTCCCCCCCACTCCCCCCCCTTTTCGCGTTTCCGCGTGCTCCTTCGGCCGCGCGGCCGAAGCGAAGAGCGGTTCTTCTCTCCTCAAATAACGCCTGCGGCGGCGTCACGAGCACTCTCGTGCACTTTGTTTCTTTTATCGAACTTGGTCTTCCGCGCGATGAAATTGATATTCCGGAACGTAAGAGGCGATTTAAACATCGGAAGCGCGCGGTACAACTCGCGCCGATCCTCGACGATAACACGGACATTTCTGAGATCGCATGGACATTCTAATTTGTCGGCGGTTGAGAAAATTGTTCTAACGGCGATCGCGCGTAATAAAATGGCCGTAATAGGGAAGAACAGTTGGAGGCAATTTAAAGCTGCCTGTGTACTCGCCCTACCACAGAGATTGTTATAAGAGCAGAAGGAAATGGCATTCGAGTTAATAACTATTAAATCGAACGGCGAGAAAGGTGGGGGAGAGAGAGAGAGAGAGAGAGAGAGAGAGAGGGCGAAAAGAGCAAAGGAAGGAACGAAAGAAAAAGAGAGAGACAGTAAGAAAAGCGGATTAAGAGGGAAATGAAGTGCGAGATCGATCTCACGGCAATCGACGTGAAAATGCATACGAGTTTCAAAGAGACGCGCACGTAAATATTTATTAGGATACTTTGTCCCCAAATATTTTCCCTCTGTTTTGTGCATTTTCTTTGTTTTTTTTTTAGTCCATGATTATGGTCATTTAGTTTCCTGCGCTATACTTTGTGATCGCAACGAATATCAAATAATATTCGGGAGTTTCTTAAAGGCGACCTTACGGTCTTGTTACGTCCTACGGACTCCGGGAAATTAATTAAAAAAAAATTTTTTTTTTCTTTTTCTTTCTCTCCTTTCGAACTTTTATTCTTCTAATATAACTAAATGGACATAGGGAACAGACATATCTGGCGAACAGCCGTCGCGCCAAATGAAAGGCGATGCAGGAAAATTTCATAACAGAAAACAGTGCTCTGTAAAAATCTGCACGTCTTCGTTCAGAGTTTATATTTGGGTAGTGTTCACCAAGTGTGTCCATCGGCCTAGCTATAAAATTTGAAACTCTACGCTAACAGATCTCCAGTAGAACAAAGCAACTCGAAACACTCCTGCTCTAAAGCTTTGAAACCTACATCTCCTTAATCTAAAACCATATGCAGTCTAACCTCAAAGCTTAGTCGTAAAATCTGATCTCAGCCTTTGATTTTCGGCATCTTGACTTTTCCAGCTGGCCATTTGTATACATCTCTCTATCCCACGAGAATCCACCACCATCGCACTTGTCGTGCCTAATCCATTCGGCCAATCATAACCTATCCACCCAAAACTATGAAACATCCACGCTCCACCCCTTATTCCATCTATATTCATGTCTTTTAGAACTAACTGTCTCCTCCCACGAGGTCCTTTAACTTCACTCTTAACTTCTAATGGCTAAGACTTTTTTCCACTAAGGTCAACCAGGACCAATACTAAAACTTTTCCTCCTTTTTGACAAATATACATTCAGAGTTTTGAAGTGCGGGCTTCCTGTTCCAACGAGGAAAATAAATAATTATTTGGTGCCCCAACTGGAGTACGGGCCTGTGCAAAGTTGCATATGTTGGAACCCAGCACCCTTACGCAGATTCGCGCCAATTTTTCTTTCTCGTGTGAAGCATCCGAAACCAACAGTAAGTTTTATTTTCTTCATTCTCAACCTCTCCTACCGCCATTTTTATTAATTCCACTCTCTTCGAAATCCGGTTTTAGTAGGCCATTATTCTGTGGTATCCTTCCATCGAGTCCTCCACCTTTTCGAGACGGTATACGTGATAAGAGATTAATAAATCTGTTAATAGTCTATTTTCAATCAAATAATTTCAAAATCATTCCTACAACCCCACCTTCCAACAGTTGCCTCATGGTCCTATCCCCAGTAAAAGAATTCGCATCCCTGACGGAAAGACGGAAAAACGCTCGTCGTACGTCAGCGAGCGAGTAAAGGGACCCGTCGGATTCTTGACCCGTTCCCTGGCACACGTGTACGAACGAGGTTCGTCTTTTCTGCGAACGAAAAAGTTGCGCTCCTCCTCTAGAACGTAACGGTAATTATAAGCCAATCTCGTTTTCCAACTAATTATTCACAATAAAAATTCTCCCTTCCCTCAACTGTCGCTCACGGTCCTATCCCAGGTAAAAGGATTCAGTTCCTTGACCTAAATAAAGGATCACCGACGTACGTCCGTGCCAGATAAAGGGGTCATTCCGATGTTTGATCTGTACCGATCTGTACCGCAGACTTGCGAGTACGTCGGAGCTTGTGAAAGCAAGCGTCAAGTTGCGTTCCTCCTCCAGGACGTAACACGGCGAAACATCGAAAGAAATGATATATGATACGGATACGTAATACGGATAAGTATGAATATAGATGTGACTTATCCTACTGAGATTCTGCATCAATCTGACAACATAGGATCTTTCGTTTTATTCAATTATATCTGATTTCTTATCTGGCAGTCATGGCAGATGATGGCTATAAACTGATTACAAGAGCAAGTAGTGAAATTAATAGATTCTTATAAAGAAAAAGTTTGCTATGGTATCCAATGAATTCCGTCCATAACAGATTAATGCTAGATTATGCATGGAAGGAAACTGCACGCAGCACAGGAAAATCGGTTGAGCAGTGCAAAAAGATGATAGAATATCTTTTCTCTAGTTTGAAGCAAGAACATTTAAGAAAGATTAAGGAAACGGAAAAAGAAGACAGTAAGTACTGAAAAACGTAAATTATTTTTATAAATATCAATTTTATAGGTTAGGAATTACTTTCGATTTCTCAGTCAAATGAATTTATTCTATTCACTTTAACGTTTGATCATTGTTTACGTATCTTCTTAAGATGTTAACGAAATATTCATATTAACATCTTATAATAATGTTATTAATATCATGTCAACTAAATTAACGAATATTTAATATAAAACATTTTTTTATCTTATTGTGTAGGCAACAATTTGTAAAATATTCATTAACATAGCTAACAAATGTTTGATGTATGTTCGAGATTCAAGATTAATGCGGAAAAATATTGTCTTGAATCTTCGAGAATAATTTCGGTGACACTATCATACAGGTAACATTCGTCAGTCACCTGAATATGATCATTAGCTCACGTGAAGATTATGCGTCAATTGACGCACCGCGCGCGATATTATTTGTCGCGAAAGATAAACATTGAACGCACGTACGTCGCGCGTCGGTTCGCGAGCGAACTTGAACGAATAATCAAATCACGTTTCAAACTGATTTTTTTCCTTTTCTCTCTCCTTTAGTTTAACGTTTATCGAAATAGATTCAAAAGCCTCTCGTTTTGCATCTTGCTAGGAAAACTTACGCTTCTTTCCTTCTTTCCTCGTCGGTAATTTTCTATATCTTTTCGAAGCTCACTCCCTGTCGGAGAACTCTCTGTATTACTGATTCAATTTAAAACGCAACTGCATCATTTTCTGTTTCAAATTTATTTATTAATTTATCTTTTCCAAGCTCACTCCCTGTCGGAGAACTCTCTGTATTACTGATTCAATTTAAAACGCAACTGCATCATTTTCTGTTTCAAATTTATTTATTAATTTATCTTTTCCAAGTTCACTCCCTGTCGGAGAACGCTCTGTATTACTGATTCAATTTAAAACGCAACTGCATCATTTTCTGTTTCAAATTTATTTATTAATTTATCTTTTCCAAGCTCACTCCCTGTCGGAGAACTCTCTGTATTACTGATTCAATTTAAAACGCAACTGCATCATTTTCTGTTTCAAATTTATTTATTAATTCATCTTTTCCAAGCTCACTCCCTGTCGGAGAACTCTCTGTATTACTGATTCAATTTAAAACGCAACTGCATCATTTTCTGTTTCAAATTTATTTATTAATTCATCTTTTCCAAGCTCACTCCCTGTCGGAGAACTCTCTGTATCGCTGATTCAATTTAAAACGCAACTGCATCATTTCCTGTCTCAAATTTATTTATTAACTTATTGTCCAACAGATTGTGTACGTCTTAACGATAGAATAAACTATTAGTTTTAAGATTCATTTTATGTTAAAGTTCTCTTTTCGCGTTTTTATTTCTCTTACCTGTTTCTTTCTTGTTATTCGTCGGGAACACATCATTCGCGCCTCGCGAATTCAATTCATGGACGATTCCGACATTCGGGCACGTTAAGTACGAAAATCAAGTCCGAACAATATAAATAACATATTAAATGCATAATATATATTTTGAAATTTTAAAAAGAACCTGTAAACGATGACTAAAACATACGGCTCGCGGCAGAACGAAGACGACGAGCCGCTTTTGACGAGACTGTTGCCGCCGATTTTCGCCAAGAAGCTCAACGAACGGAAAGTCTCCAAGAGTGACGGCTTTCTCGACCGCGACAACGGCCGGCCGGCGGCCGAGTGCGAGGTCTGCCTGCCGTACAAGCAGGCACTCGATCCGCTAGAGACGCGTTAAATGAGAACTTATTTACCGTGAGCAACGATCACCGCGAAGATAAACCAGACGAAGATATTAAGAAACCGTTCTGTTCCTTCGACAACGAAAAGTTTCTATTTACTCAGACCTGTACCTGACAGCGTCGAACGGTCGGACGTTAAATCGCTTATAACTTCGTTAATATTTCGAATTTCGAAAAATCACTATACTGACATATTCTTAAAATGTTGTCCTATAAAAATATGTAACAAAATTTTTTCCGATTTCCTGAAAGTTCTGGTCCATAAAATCCCTTTAACGGCTCATATTATCGCGTCGTCGAAAAGCGAGGCGCCGAAATCAATCAATCAATGTCGACATAACCCCGAAGCCAGTCGAGGCTGAGACCGAGTTGGTTATTCCGGCGCGTCGATGCTGACGGACGGCTTCGAGTACATCGAGTAATAAAAATAAAAAAGAAGGAGATAGACTCACCCAATTGATGTCACTGTGCCTCGCGAGTCTCGTGTGCGATCATCGGAGCGGTTTCTTAGGATCCTTGTCCAGCTTGGGGCAGTGCTCTTTGCGCATGGTAAGTGAGTTTTCGGCAGGTTGATCTTCGGCAGGTAGACCTTGCACTCGGCTGCCGGCCGGCCTCTGCCGCGGTCGAGAAAGTCGTCACTTTTGGAGACCTTGCGTTCGTTGGCTTCTTGGCGATAATCGGCGACAACCGTTCGTTGTCTTCGTTCTACCGCGAGCCGCTACGGAAGTGCTGACTCGCCGTCTTGGCGGCGAAGTCTCTCTCTTTGACCAGATAATCCAACGACTTGTAAGGGCTACTGCCGTTGTTTCTGAAAAGACTGCTACCGCTGCTGTGAAACCTGTCATCCAAGCTGGTCCAGCTGCGCTCGCTGAGGAACGGCTCGAAATTGTTGGTACAGCCCTCGTGCGTTCTCGTCTCTACGATGTACTTGTCACAGTACTTATCCGTCCTGGTCTCCACTGTGAAGTCGTTCCACGGCTTTGGGCCGTCGAGGTAGCCGTTGGTCGGGATCTTGTTGGTGATCTTCTTCTCGTATCTGTATACCTTGCCGTTGTCCTCGTGTATCTCCTTCTCGAAGATATACTTCTCGTCGTTGCTGTTGATGCACGTCTCCGTGATGTACGTGTCCATGTAGCGTTTCGGAGACGCGATTCGGTTCGGCGTGACCGACGACGGCACGATCGGCTTATCGATGAGCTCGGATTTCTTCATCGGCATGTTCGTGCAGTTGTTCTGGGCGGCGAATAGTTCTTGTTAGCTAACAGCCTGGACTTAATCTTGGATTCCAAGAGGTCTCAGCTCAGCTTGGACGTCTTGTTGAAGACCCTGCGGTCGTTCTGCCTCGACGATGACAATAGTTCACGCTGTCCCGCCTGCGAGAGTCGGCCCTGCCGCGGCTGTAAATGTCCACGAACACAATCGAGGTGTATTGGTGTTGCTGCTATCGGGCTTGTCGTAGAAAGGCCTGTTGATTTCATCTTACTCGTGTTCATTTAATCAATATCTGGTAGTAGTCCTCGAAGGTGGTCCTTATAAACGGTATGCAACTTCACTTTGTGTTCCTCACATATTTTCCCATCCAAAAAAAAGAATCGAATCACTGACCGATATTGCTTTTTTTCTATAGTTGTAAACTCTGGCTTGTGTGTTTTTCGGCGAGCCCGCGACAAAGCCGTGTTCCGCTCAGACTTGAATGCGAGGACCGGTGGAGATTATTTTGGTGGAGGATCCAGTGAGTTACAGAGCGCGAGGTCTTATAAGGTTTTTATAAGTTTTCAAAACAACGAAGCGGTAACAATGCGCCAAACACGAGATAAACACGAGATTGTTATTATCCGAATCCTTTGTCGCTCGAGCCTGGAGTACTACGCGTGTCGCGCTACGCATGATCACGGGTGGCCAGCATGCTTTCCTTGTCTTCGACGAACCGTCCCGAGATTCGTCTTGTTTTACTTGTCCGAATTTCTAACACAACAAATTTACACGAATTTACAACACTTTCAACAGCGAACACAACAAACACGAACTTACAACACTTTCAACTTCAACAGCGAATTATCCGCCGTACCGTCCGTATGTTTAGATTAACTGGTCGTTTCGACCAGTGGCTGCTTGGTCACATCGTTCGCGTACTTGTCGCATTTCCGCTGCTCGGACGGCGTCAGGTTCACGTTCGGCGATCGGTATGCCGTCATGTTTGATGCACTGCTGGCTGACGAAACCCTCCTCCTCGGACTCGAACTGCTCGCGCCTGTCGACTTCCTGCGAATCCCGCCTGTAGTCGTTCTCGATCCCGGAATCAGCCACTCGGTCTTTTCGGTCAGGGTCACTCAAGCGGGTCTCTCGATGATAACGTTCAGTGTGACTTCGCACCTCCCGCACTTTCACCACCGCGCGTGTCGCGACTTGCCCTCATGGTTAGGGTGACCATATATACTCTTTTAAGAGTATATGTACTCTTTTTAAGGTGGTAAAAAGAGTACTTTCTACTTTTTACGTATCGTACTCTTGTACTCCTTTCTCGTAATGTTAATTATACTTCGTCGATAGTGACCAGAGAGCAGACTTCGGTGACGTTTTCATCACTCACAGCATTTGAGCGCCGCGAGCGCCAATATCGATTATGTGCAGTAGAAATATAGTAGCGCAACGGTGCCGCGCTACTATAAATCGTTACTATAAATCGTGCAGCATAATCGACACTGGCACGTGGCGTGCGTTCTGGCATTGTGAGTGCGGAAAACGGTGCTAATGTCCGCTCTTTGGTAACGACAACAGTGAAAACCGAAATTGTAATTGTACGAAGTAGTGCAAAATATAATTATAAAATATCTTAATAATATAATAAAATAACATATATATGTTCGACTAATATTTCTCGGTTTATTTAGCACCCACTATGTTTTATTTTAAATATTATACCTAGTAATCCATTCATCATTGTCCCAGATAAAATACAAAATCATTTTGATGTCCAAATGACATAATTTTTATATTATTTGACGTCACCTTGACTTTTATATGATTTTGTGATTCTACTTACTGTACCTTTTTAGGACCGTAATTAGTACTCTTTTATATACTTTTTTCACCCGTCTTTTACTCTTTTTTTATGACTGGATAGTCACCCTACTCACAGTGGTAAGTGCGTGGCGGTCTCGTCGGGCTCTCGTCGAAGATCAAGCGGCTCACTGAGGTTACCTTGCCGCGCGGGCCGTCCCAGTCGTCGAAGTAGTCAACGTTTTCTCTTTAAATCAACTCTTTCCGCTCTGTCGTTGATATGATACGTATCATAAGTGAAACTGGGAGTAATTATAAGATTGCAGAAAGATTATATACCGAAAGATTTCCTGATAGACGATATTCAACGTCATATTTATTTATTTTATTTATTTATTTTATACGTCTATTTTATTAATATATTATTTATTGTCAATTTTATTGTCACTTGCGTTGAATATCGTCTATCAGGAAATCTTTCGGCATATAATCTTTTTGCAAACTTATAATTGCTCCCAGTCTCACCTATGATACGAATCATATCAACGATTTCCTGTGGCGAATGGTCCTGTTATATTCAGAATTGATGAAAAGAACTTCCAAGAAACCGAAAACAATGCTATGGCATCAAAATGAATCAATATGATGTACTTGATTATATAAAAGGAATGAAATAACACGATTAGCAAATTTGAAAAAGTATTGCAGAATTATTGTATTTCAAAATTAGTGAAAAGGAGTTCCAAAGAGTACGAGTAAAATTGCTTTTGCGACGTATACAAAATATTTTTTCGAACTTTTTTACACACATAGAGTGTAAACATTTATTAAATGATAACACGCTGAATTAAGGAATATTTTTACGAACTTCGCTAGTCGAGTTATTTCATTCTTATGAATTTAATCCGTGTCGTATTTATTTGACCTAAGCATTAAAACACAAAGATTTTATCCGTAAAATTTTGTAATTAAGCTGAAAATCAAATAAGACAAAATCCGTTATTCTTTTATGATATGCTTTCTTCTGATGAAACCAAATTTCGTAACAATGGAGACGTCAATAGACATAATTGCCATTATTATTTTCAAAGAAATCCACATTGGCAACGGAGTGAAGAATTGCAAAGGCAATAGTCTGTCAATCAAACAGATATAATGGGAGATCATATTATTGATCCATTTTTTTTTCAAGATAACGTTAGTGGGCAAAATTATTTGAATTTTTGGCAAAATCAATTGCTGATTCTTTCAGAAAATGTCCCTCTTCATATATTCGAATGTGATCGTATTCGAATGTGATTTATGCAAGATAAAGCCAACGACTGTTGAAAATATGCAAGAACGCATTCGTAATGTATTTAGGAACATAACGCCAGCTGTGCTTGAAAGAGTTGATAACAATTTTTACGAAAGGTAGTGTTTATGTATCCAAAAAGGAAGACATGTTTTCGAACACCTTCATACCAATAAAAACCTTCACCCAATAAAATATGTATTTTATCATTCTTAGGTATCCACACTCGCACGCAAACATGATCACACACACACACACACTTGTGCGTATTATGACTTGTGCGTTTTTGACTTGTGCGTATTAATGAACCCATTATTAAAATATGTATTTGGAATACTAATGGGCTATCACAATAGAAGCATCACAACAGAATGGGCTATTAAAAGAACTAAAATACTTCCTAAAAAGTATATAATAGATATTGCATTAATACCAGAAACACATCACACATCGAGCAGGAGCTAATTACGTATTCCTGGATATAACATTTATCATACGAATTATTCCGACGGTACCGCGCTTGGTGGAACAGCTCTAATTTAATATAAGAAGTAAAATCAAACACTATGAAACAAATATGTATCAAGAAGAATATCTACAGGTTACAAACGTAATAGTCGAAGACCGTCTGGATCCTATCACTATATCAGCCATTTATAGTCCTCCAAAACACAAAATCAATCATGAACGGTACAAGGCACTTTTTAGCACCTTAAGTTACAGATTTATTGCCGCAGGGAACTTTAATGCTAAGCACATACGGTAGGGATCGATACAAAATCTAGCTAAAGAACGTGAACTTTGGAAAGCAATGAAAGACTTGAACTTAAAACATATTTCTACTGGTAAATCGACTTATTGGCCTACAGATAAAAAGAAAATTCCAGACTTTATTGACTTTGCTATTGTTAAGGGAATAAATAAGTCATACTTCACTTCAAAATCATCCCTAGAATTATCTTCAGATCTTTCGCAGGTAATAATTACCCTATCCAATAAAATCGCTGATAAAATTAAACAACGTACTCTACACAACAACGAAACAAACTGGGCATTCTTTAAGCAACGGATCATAGACCATGTAAAAACCGATATCAAACTCAAAAGATAAGAAGAAATTATATAAGTCTTTGAACACTTCAACGATTGCGTACAACAAGAGGCCTGGGAAGCTACACCAGAAGACGATAATAATAACACCATTGTTACTAGAATTATTATTATTATCGTCTTCTGATGTAGCTTCCTAGGCCGCTTATTGTACGCAATCGTTGGAGTGTTTACAGGTTACTCTTGTTTTTAGGCGCGAGAGTATCGCCTTTCGCCCATCATCTATCTGCTATAACCACTATACAAGGTCACATTGCCCGGGGTTCGCGACTTGGACGCTAGATGATGGACTTACTGGTTAGTTGCATGTGTGCAACTCGGCATTGCGCAGCTTTTTGTAAATATGCCTCTTTCAGCGAGAGGCGCACCACCGCAGCCTAACCAGTCATTTGAACCCCATTAAGCCCATATTAGACTGTAGATTGGAATTGGATCGAAATATGACCAATTAAAAAATAATCTCAAATATAGTAAACTTAGCTCTGATTGAATAAATTTCAATCCAATACTCAATCCCAATCCGTAGCCTGATACGGGCTTTAGAAGTAAAACAGTTTCTATCGAAACTACAGTTTGGAAGCGGACGAAATGTTCGAAACCCAGCAAACACAATATTACATATAACGTATAACTTAGTTGCAATTTCCTACTCAACATATATTGGGTTGGCAAGAAAGTAATTTCGGTTTGTGCTAATAGATAGCGTTATGTTTGTGTCGTTATTCTTTTGTCAATGTTATAATTATTTTCTTTTCAGATTTGGTAGAAACACTCTTATGTTACTATAGAAACAAATTCCGTGTAATTTTGTTTACAATTTTGTTGGTTTACGGTCAATTTTAACCCCGAGTGCAAAAATGATCACACAGCGGAAGTCCAAAAAAGGCAATTGGCAAAGAATGCATGGTCTGCATGAACGAAGGTCGCAAGTGGCGTGATGTTTCCGCTAAATTTGCAAGATTCCTTCGGCGACGAGTCTATAAATCGACTGCCGTCACCGAAGGAAGAGAGAACCAGTCCACCGGCCGACCGAACCAGACGTTTCTATATCTAAGACTACATTTTGTAACACGCTAACAAAGGATTAAGTCAGTAAGACTCCTTTCCAAAATAAAAGTTTTATTAAAATACCTCCTTCATCACTGCTTCGTTTCCGATCCCGCAACAAATTGGTGGCAACGGTGGGATTGTTTTAGAAGATTGACAACAAACCTGCATCTGAAACAAAGAACGAGAAATATTAGTGAAAAATATTTCACAGAAATCAGTGGTAAAGTCAAGGAGGAGAGTGAATGAATAAGAGGCTCGAAACACACTGAAGGAGCGTCACCAACTTGGACGCTAGATAGACTTATTGGTTAGTTGCATGTGTGCAACTCGGCATTGCGCAGCTTTTTGTAAATATGCCTCTTTCAGCGAGAGGCGCACCACCGCAGCCTAACCAGTCATTTGAACCCCATTAAGCCCGTATCAGACTGTAGATTGGGATTGAGATTGGATTGAAATTTAACCAATTGGAAAATAATTTCAAAGAAAATAATCTCAAATATAGTAAATTTAGCCCTAACTGTATAAATTTCAATCCAATACTCAATCCCAATCCGTAGCCTGATACGGGCTTTAGAAGTAGAACAATTTCTATCGAAACTACAGTTTCGACAACGTTTCATTTAATGTTGTTAGAGATTTTTTTACAAATTAATAATTTAAATATTAGTCATTCTTTAATAATAAAAGTTATTGAAATCAATATTAATAATATTTTAATTATAAGATTATTATTATTATTTATGATTATTATTAATTATATGGTTGTGTGTGAAAATAATTCACTTTCAGAGGAGACAATTGGTCCTCATGGTCTCAACAGAGAACACGGAAGACACGAGATCGAGCTGCTCAATGGAATCGCGCCAACTTACCACATGCGGAAAGCACTATCTGCGAGTTCCTCCCCGGGCAGTGATCCAGGACGGTGAAGATGGCTCCAAATATTCGCAGCTTGCTTTAGATTCCAGGCCTCACGTTCCGGTCGAACGGCGATCACCAGCAAATTATAATTAACAATATAAAAGAAATAAAATTCTCCGAGCGAGTAGGATAAATAATATATCCGCTGAACAAAAGAAGCTTCTAATAATTCGCTGAATTACGTAAACTTCTAAATTTATTCGACTCGCTGTCTCAACAATAAAAGCTTGAATTAATATATTCGCATGACTCGAATATTCTTTATTAATTTTAGATTGCATCATTTTTTGTCGC
Organism: Harpegnathos saltator; assembly: GCF_003227715.2. Taxonomy (NCBI): domain Eukaryota; kingdom Metazoa; phylum Arthropoda; class Insecta; order Hymenoptera; family Formicidae; genus Harpegnathos; species Harpegnathos saltator. Next base: position 15,634 of record NW_020230278.1, read on the forward strand.
GTGTATGCTATACGCTACGATAATTTCGTGTAAAAATAAAAAGGGGAACGTATTGATTAAATTCATGTAACACTTTATTGATTTTTATAGTCTTACTTTTATTTAGAATAAAATATTTGATCATATTTCACACATATAATATATATAAACATATAATATATAGGAATATAATATATATATCACACGTTGATTTTTTGCTCGCTCAATATTTTCTTATCTTTATACGGTTAAAAACTAGACGCAGATAAATACAAACATTTATATTACACTAGATTGCTAATTCCCGTGTTCCTAGAGGTAATTTTGAACCTCGAAAATTATATATTAATGCAAGTAAACGTCAGAGCATGCATAGCGTAAATGGTAAAGAAGATGTAATATGGACGATATTCATCATATTCATACGTATAAGAATTACATATACGTACATATATTAATTTTTTCATTTCAATCGGATATCAGTATTTTATCACTTGTAGAATGCATGCACATGAGTTTAGTACATAGCTTTCGGAACCATGTATTTTATCCTAGTTAGCAGACTAACAATAACGTAGATGTCTATGATCACAAAGCGTAATCAACGCACGCGCGTTCGTCATCACTCAATCAACACAGCAGTTCTGTGTCTGCCGGCACGATTGTGTACGTCAACTTGCGCTTTATCTCCGAGCAGCTGATTTAAGACTAGATGACATCATCTCTGAGACTGAGCCGTAATGCTAATGCTTTCAAAATTGGCATTAGAATAAAATACTTTGATTGAAAAGCCTTCGTCTTCCAGAATATTCCGCCCCGGACAAGGGACAAGGTCCATGTCATCACGAAGGCGACCGAGGTAGCGCAGTGCACACTCTCGAAAGAAGACTGAGCTGCTCGGAGATTTCACACGTGCTTACGTATACGTATACACCGCCTCGTACCGACAGATCGATAAACCGGCGCACGACGCTCGTAAATGTACACAGTTAAAAACGTTTTTTAGTTTTGTTAACATTTTTTGTGTGTAGAAAGTTGTGTTAAATTTTTTTAGACAGTCGTATATTAATTTAACATATCGTTGTTGTGTTACTTAGACTTTCTTGTGTTAAATTAAGATTAACTATTTCAAGTGTTAAAATAACATTTCCAAGTGTTAAAATACAATGTATATGTAAATGTATGAATTTTCGCTATGACATATTTTTATATGTTAAAGTCAAGATCTAAAATGTGTTATTTTCCTCATTATAACAATTACCATGTGCTAAGATTTTTTTTATTTTTAACACAAATTATGTAAATCTAATATTTTTTCATTTTATCAAATCAGAGATCATTACTTTTTTCAAATGTTGAAGTAACATTCATTGTGTCAATTTAACACAAACTGTGATTCTTGACGGCATTCAATTGTTAAATTTTTGTGTTAATTTTCACATATTATGCGTGTTACTTTTTAACATATTTGCTGTATGTTAAATTAACACATAAATGAGAGTGCATGATTTGAAACATATAAAATATGTCAAATTTAATATATCATTTCTTATAATATAGTAAACAAACACAATAGGGAGTTTTTGCAATACCGCATCAGTTGCCGCAAAGTTGGTAGTCACTCACAAGTTCGTGACATACCCCTCGTCTAGCAGTAAAGCGTCGGAAGACTGCAATGAAGTCACACTTCACTTCCAGGTACACCCCTCGGGAATTAGATAAAGATGGTGATGAACGCCTTGAAAGTCTTGTGGCCCTGTCCTCGCAGCGCTGTCAAATGGACCGGACCCGCTTAATCCACTCTCGACCGCAGGAAAGACCGGCAAGATGACACTCGTGCTTTCGGCAAGCTGCTCATGAGTGGCTGAAGCGGTGCCGCCGCCATCGTATATAGGAGGCAACGATGGATATGTTGTCTCACTAGCAGTCGTCTTCTTGGTAGCCAAAATTTTTGGCGGACGAGCCCCAATGTAAGCTGCATGTCGCCGTGAAGTGCGCGAAGATGACACGCATCGACGACCAGCCTCGTGAGATGCGACCCTGGTGGCAGGATGATTGGATGCCGTTCGTCGTAACGAAGCATGGCATGCCTGAGTCGCCTGCCCACTTGCAAAAGTCCATCGTCATTGAGGAAGGAGGCCAGTTTCAGGAGCTCCGTCCCGGCAGCAGCTGGTTGAACCTTGTAAGCCTCAGCTCCTCTGCATACGCCACCGCCTGAGCGCGATGGAAAGTTCCGGAAGGACCCGACATTTCGCCAAGTCTACGATGATTTATAATCAGAATATGAGGCTCTTGGTCACATGTCGGCTGGCGCTTCCCGGTCGGAGTTGGAGGTGCACTCGGGTTGCTTCCTGCTGCTCATGACATGCTTAAGCAGTCCGGCACGTCCACCAAGCTGCGAGTCGTCTTCAACGGCTTTCAGAGGACATGTGAGCGGCATTCGCTCAACGATCGCCTTTTGGTGGAACCAAGCCTTCTCCCGTGCTTGGCAGATCTCTTAATACGCTGGCGACGTCGTCGCTACGTCCCTGTAGCCGACGTGGAGAAAATGTACCGGTAGATTTTAGTACACAAGAAGGACCGCGATCTTCAGAGGAACCTATGTAGGGAAGGAAAGGTTCAGGCGTATCTTTTGAACGCCGTCACCTATGGCCCAGTTTGCGCGCCGTTCTTGGTCATCCAGACGCTGCAGAGACTGACCAATGAGGAAGAATCCCAGGTTCCCTCTAAGAGTGGCCTCCTTGCGGAGTGACGTCTACGTCAATGATATTCTCATTAGGGCTTCTACGATGCGCGAAGCCTTGGAGATGCGCCGCCAGCTGGAGATGGTGTGCACGGCAGGCAGATTTCCGCTAGGAAATGGACAGCTAACCACAGCTGATTGCAGACATTCCGGCGACCGGTGGACGATGCACGGTGTTCGGGCCTGGCAAGTTGCAAAGAGTCACTCCAATTTGGGCTTGGAGTGGAGGCCGAGCGACGACACCTTCTCCTTCGTGATTTGACCATTCGAGGAAGGTATTACCACGGTGCGCATCATCTTGTCAGATCGCAACTCTTCGATCCGCTCGGATGAATATTCTTCGTCACTGTGAGAGCTAAGTGCATCATCCAGACGACATGGCTGAAGCGGATCGGCTGGGATGAGCCACTGCCGGTTGGAGACACTACCGCTTGGGAGGCGTTTCGCTTCCTCTCTTGCGCGAACTCCACATCTTACGATGGATCGGCGCCAAAACTGTCGACTTGCGCAGCAGAGCTTCATGGTTTCGCTGACGCCTCAGAGCTCGCATATGTCGCGGTGCTCTATCTGAAGACGACAGTGGAGAACAACAGGCGCGTCACACTTTTGTGCGCCAAAAACTAAGGTGGCCACGTTGAAGCGGCTTTCGCTGCCGTGACTGGAGCTATATGCCGCCTCCTTACTGATGACGCTGGCCGCACATACTTTAGAGATCTTGAGGATGCCGGGCTCAGTCGTCCACCTTTGGACAGACTCAACCTTGATCACCCTCTGCTGGCTTCAGGATCATCCAGGTAGATGGACCAGCTTTATGGCAAATAGCGGAGATCCAAAAGCTTCTCCCTGATGCCCGCTGTTATCATGTATTTGGACGGAAAAATCCGGCGCAGTGCGCTTCGAGGGGGATGTTCTCGCACATTGCTCGGCCACGAGCTGTGGTGGTAGAGTCTTGCCATCTTTATTTCAAGCAGTTGGCCTCCTCACAATCCCGTCGATGCATGCAAGGAGATGCCGGAGATGCATAGGAGCATGTTGTAAACGGGAAGGAGGAGGAGAACAAGTTGCTAACTCGACATTCGAGCCTGAGCTGACTGCTTCGGGTCACGGCTTGGATGCGGTGCTGGAGTCCGCGTCATCGCCGTCTTGCTTCAGAGGACTTGGTCTTTCTCGCGCCGACGAATTGTGGCAAGCGGAGGTCATCTGAACCGCGACGGATTCCCGGACGATGCATGTGGAAGTAGCGTGTGACTACACCACCGTTTTCATCACAGTCTTCCGACGCTTTACTTATTTCATTTGTAGATAAATAATTATGAACGTATAAATAAGGTTAATTATAAAACACATTATAAGTTTATCAATCAGGATGTATCAAAAATACTTGGACAAACTTTGAATTATTTATTATTATTATTGAATGAACTTTACAATAATATATTATCTGTTTGAAATCGTCAGCTCATATATATAGGAAGTGTTCAAAATATCCTGTTCTTGCTTCTACATACACATGAACTCATCGGATCATGGACTGTCGCACCCTTTCAAAGACTTCCACACGGTGTCGAGTGGTTTCGCAGGCTTCCATGAAATGTAGGCTTCCATGTGTTATTGTAAAGTTCTTTCAATAATAACTCAAAAACGAGCATTACCGGACATTTACGTGACATTTTTTTCCTTGTTTTGGTGTGAGGAGGCCGCCCCCAAAGTTTGTCCAAGTATTTTTGATATACGCTATATATAACTAACGAAATTTGTATATATATTAAAAGTAATACATGCATACAAAAATATAATATACATATATATTTTTATTCTTCAGCCATAATCGCCAAGAAGGGACTTGGTTTATAATTTGACATGAACTTCACTCAATCATCCATCCATTCACACCTCTCCTGCTCATTTCCCTTTCTTTATCCTGTATCTAATAGTATAGTATTTAATATAATGTATTCAACCTGAACAACCACAGCTTCCACAGTTACCGCAATAAATGATTCGAAATAAAATGATAGTATAATTTTACATATTCTTTATAAGGTAAAAGAATGTACAGGCATAGTTATTTTGCGATATATTAAATCTGAAAACGATCAATGAGAAGCAGAAATCAAGGTGCTAGAGTGAATATGAACGAAATAAAATTCTTGGTGGTCAATGCTTTGCTATTCTCATATACACGCGTGTAACACAGAGCTCCCGTAAACAAACGTTGACCCATAAATAATGTTCAGTTTTTTCTATTATTGTTTCCTTCTCCCGGACACGGCTCCAGAAATCGAGACTTACCGCACTAAACGGCGCCCACAACCTTCAAATTAAAAGTATAAATAAAATAACATTTTTACGTATTCCATAATTATTAATTATTAAAAGATGACTAACCAAGAAATAATGTTGAAAGGAAAGGAGATCGATGAGCAAGTGGAAAGAAAATGAATGAATAAAAAATATAAAACAAAACGAATTCGTACCGGAAATAATTCCTATTCATATTACAATGTGGCATGTTTAATGGGAAAGGGATAAATGTAAAAGAAAAATTAATGTGTTCTCAGATCGAATGTAGAAATAAAATTTTTAGAAAATATGGAGCTTAGTTGTGAGAAATGAGATGATATACGAGACGGTCAGAACACTCCAAGTGGCGAGAATGTTCGAGTTAAATGTCGTGATCATGATCATCACTTTTGAATCGTCGAAATCTGCGTGTGTGAAGTTGGCGTCTCATTTGGTGGAAACTCGCAATCTATTGAGAGTTCTGGCTTCTTTTTTAATAGTTCTATAGTTCCTGATAGGTTAAACAAATAGTTCCGCTAATTAAAGCCAAAAAACCGCCAACTTCACGCGGCGTCTCACTTTGTCCTACATGATTTCCGCGCCTATACATTGTGAGATTTTACTAAATTTACAGTTTTACCAAAGTTCTATAAAGAGTTCTGCTCTATAAAGCAAAATAGATGATTACAATTAAGAAAGGAAGAATAATAATGATAATAAATTAATGATAATAAATTTTTTTCAAAAATCGGCCAATTCTTGACAGTTCTGGTAGCCCCCGAAGAGTTCTATCGGTTTTCTTCATGACTCGAATCGATTCGAGCAGAAATGAAAGAGTTCTAACTCATCAAAGTATCGCAGACGCTGAATTTTCTAACAGAAAAATTTTTTT